>NC_041352.1:24381203-24451203 GCF_004354835.1 Perca flavescens
TCATGAAGTTTGAAGGGGTTACAAGAGTTTGAAATGTGTGGTTTTGCTGTTCCTCCTCTGAGTCAAACTCTAAAAACCCACTTCCCATTCTTAGGATTGTATTCTCTCTCTCTCTCTCTCTGAGATGATTGTGGCTGAAGGCGTCTTGTGTTTTAAATAAAAGGAGGCGCCATCCGGACTCGGTTTATGACTTCTGTCATTAAGTGTCATTCTGTTTTTGTTGTGACAAGTTGACATTGTTTGGGTTGTCCTGATTATGACAAGTTGACATTAATCAAAGTGACATTTTCCAGAAGTTGTCTTGGCCATGCCAAGTTGACATTACTTTTGTTTGGGATGTCTTTGTAATGACAACTTGACATTAACCAGGATGACATTCAATTTCTTTGGCGTGTCCTTATTAAGACAACTTGACAGCAACCAGGATGACATTATGTCAGGTTGTCATGACAAAGACATAACTCTGGTAATGTCATCCTGGTTAATGTCAAGTTGTCATTACAAAGACATCCCAAACAAATTGAATGTCAACTTGTCATGACCAAGACAAGTTCTTATTAGGTCACTTTGATTAATGTCAAAGCTGTCATAATCTACACAACCCAAACAATGTCAACTTGTCATGACAAAAACCGAATGACACTTAATGACAGAAGTCATAAAACGTTCATGACTTGTTTATAACGTTTATGACACGTCCATGACAGTGTCATGTCACAATTATGTCGATACCTTCAAGTAAAGTGTTACCGAAGCATCAAACCTATGAAAACGGTTCAATGGTAGCTCGTTAAATGTCTTTGGACAGGTGGTTGAATTGTCTGTGGCTGTGAAATTGATAGAGGAAAAGTAAAGGATCACCAAAGTCTTTTCGGATTCATCCTCTGGGCACCATGAATGACTGTACCAAAGATCACAGCAATCCATCAAATACTGGTTGAGATATTTCAGTCTGGGCCAACGTGATGGACAGACCCACAGACATAAACAACGGACATCCCTAAAGCCGTAAAGTAAGTCTCTCTGGGGGACAAACCAGCCGGTCATAACTAATAATACAGCTCAATGACATAATACAGTCAGAGAACAGATACATGTTGGATTATCCCATTATCATTACCTAATTCTCCATCCAAATTGAGACATGAATATGTTTAGGTTCAACGGTTTAGCTGCGATTATCGCAGCAGCTTTAGCTGAAGACTCCTATAATAGAACATCCAGCCCCTCCTGACCTTCAGACCTTTCTTACCCAGCTGCAGGATCCGCTGATTGTCTTATTTTACAGAAGAGACTTCTTATTTATCTTATATTCTTTCTTCATCCGTTCCCTGCATCAACCATCCTTATCCTGGCCCTAATCCCAACAAACCCAAATCAATAGGGGACCCTATCTAACCTAATATCCATATCAGGGTTATTGTACTAAACTAAAACCAAAAAGAAAATAAGCAGTAAAAAATATGTTCAGTAAACTGAAACTTAATAAAAAATAAAACCTTAAAAAAAAAAAAAAACTAAACTGAAACTATATTTTCAGGTTAAAAAAAAAGTAATGAAAATAAAATAAAAATGAATCATTTCAGGGTTTTTTTGCTATAATTTATCACTACTGAAAAAAAGGAGACAGCATGAATTTCTGTCAACTCTCGTGACGTTGAACCACAGGAACTGAACGGAGTTGACAACGGGCGGAGATGTGCCGGATTTGCTTCACATCGGACACTAAAGTATCCAAATATTAAATTTTAAACATCACGGCTATTCTCCAAACATGTATTCTGTATGTGTATGTACATGTAGCTACACACTTCTGAGACATTATACCTGGCTCTGACAAAAACTAACTTAAATCTAAAGGTGACCGCGCTTTAGCAATCAGGACACCTTGACTTTGGAACGACTAATTAAAAAAAAGTCCTTAAAAGTTTTACATTTCGTTTACAAAAGGTCTTACTTTTTTCTTTTTCTTTTGTTGAATTAAATGAAATGCCGTAATGTCATGAATAAATATTTTGTGTGTGTAGATTAGTGTTTTCTGATTTTCCATTAAATGGCTGTGAATGTGCCATTACATTTCATCCTAGGTGGTATTAAAAAGGTCTTAAAAAGTCTTAAATTTAACTTGAAGAATCCTGGGGGGAGCCTGTTTCATGTGATTTTGTCTCTTTTTATTTTTTTTTTTTTTTTTTTTTTTAGATAATTTGTTGGTATTTTAGGCCTTTATTTAATAGGACAGTTTCCAGGCATGAAGGGGGAGAGAGAGCCCTTTGCTAACATGCAGCAAAGGGCCGCAGGTCAGAATTGAACCCACGGCCACTGTGACGAGGACTGAGCCTCTGCACGCTCTACCAGTGAGCTACCCAGGCACCGCGTCTCTTTTTATCTTTGCTCCTTATTTTTATTTTATCTTTTTACCCGTTTTTATTTGCACATTTATATTTGTCATGTTTTTTTTAGTTTGTCTTCTCTCTATGTTCTGCATCTTTTTGTCTTCTTGATTTTATTTACCCACATTTTGTCTTGCTATTGTTTGGCCTCACCGTTTAGCTCTATGTTGTTTTATTTACCTTTGGATGTCCTGCTTTTGCCTTGCTTTTTCCGTCAAAGCACTATGTAAACTCTGTTTTTAAAGTTATTTTCATGGTTTGGGTTGTCCTGATTATGACAACTTGACATTAATCAAAGTGACATTTTCCAGAAACAGAAATAATGCATCGTTACAGGCAACTTGGAACTCAAAAATGTCCGATCTACCAGAAAAAGTACAATGCAACGCCACTCAAAAGATCCTACTTGGTGAATAACTTGGGGTGAATACATCTACCCAGACATCATGAAGAAGCATTTATCTTACAACCCACAACAATAGCAGCTCCCATGGAAGCACATATTGTAAAAGGTTAACCACCAACTAAAAGGCATTGTGAAGTATATTTGCCTAAATCTAAGTAATGGAATATTTACAGCTAATATCTGCTCTTTCTAAAGCCTATCATGTGTGTAGGTAGCTTAATGATTGACTTTTGATGTGCTCTTGAGCAAACATGCTGCACCTCCAGTTTGTTTTACTGCTCAAAGAAGTTATAACATTTGTGACGCAGTTGTCTGTCGAGCTCTCTAGATAAATAAAGATTCATTCTTTAAAAGAAAAAGTGCAGCCTGAGCACACGTTGCTGGTTTTTTAATCTCTTCAACAGGATTCACACCGGCCTCTCTGTGTTTATTTGCCAAGTCAGGTGACGGATGATAGGCCGTGGCCTCGAAGGTAAGCTCTTTAACTGGCCAGGACATTGTGACCTAACATAAACCTTTTCCCTGGCTGCTCACATGCCAATCACTGCTCAGTCCTGCTGGTCTGCAGAGACACAAAAAACACAAAACGTGACAAGAAAAACTCAAAGGTCATGTAGACAAACACTTGCACATTTCAGATTTTTTTGATGCATTTTGTCCAACTGTCCAGACAGATTTGGTCTCCTTTGATTGTATCCAGGGTAAAAACAAAAAAAATGGACTTGCCGAGACTTAAAGGCAACTACAGCCATTAAAATAATCATTTGTATATTATTTACTCGCCCCGTGTTACCTTTAATTCCTAATGAATTGAAGTAGTAGAGGGCTGCGTCCTCAAGCCTGTAAAGGCACAATAAGTCGGAATTTCCAAAAAAAAAAAAACATGTATAGACTCATACAAAAGTAATCCTTGTCAAGCATCACTTATAACCAGACCCAAACTGAATCTGCATGTTTTTTTGTTTTTTTACAGTGTTCAATGATGATCCTGCTTATGACCTACTAGAAGTTTGTGGCAGTGTCTATATCTTCAGAGACTCTGCCCTCTGGCTGTATTTTCTTATTCAGCTATGTTCCAGACATTTCTGGGCATCAACCTCAACATCAAACATAGCGACACGGTGGCCGATCGTAAGCACGCATCAAAGAGGAAGCTACGAAAATGACGGACACAGCGCCGGAAAAACACAAATACAGCAAGGCGAAACTTTAAGTGGAAGAGGCTGGTTCCAAAAAGAAGTGAATCTGGCTTTCAATCGCTGGGGAAGAGGGGCCAACTTTGAATTTTGTGTTCCTAAACCGCAAAAGCCTACTCATTCTGCCTTTAAAGACTTAAAGAATCTATCACACAAAAGAAAACATTTAATTTGGCATGGTGTTTACTGTAACAGAAAACTTGGCAAGCAACCCTCACCCTAACCCTTAAGTCCATTTTCATGGTGCAATGAAAAGAAGTGACCCGTATGGATGCTTGGAAAGAAGAAAAAAGCATTCAGAAACTTGGAAAAGCATAAAAAGCTTAAGCTGCATTAAGTAATTTCTAACCCCAAGGGGGGCATTAAGACATTACATAAACTCACAGAAACACAGCCCTGGCTATCCAGCTGTTGACATCGAACATGAGTTGCAAGAGTTCCCAACAATTCAATTCAATTCAAGTGCAATATCACCACAAGACATGGTCTCAAAACACTGTACAACACAGAATTCAGTAAAAGTTCGGATTAAAAATACAAAAACAAATACATTCTTAAAACACTCTTATCTGTCTGTTCAATATGAAGCTCCCACCGGCAGTCAGTTAGCGTAGCTTAGCATTAAGTCTTGCATCAGAGGGATGCCTGTCCAAAGCTAATGAAATCTGCCTCCTTGAACTTTAAAATCTCAGTAATTAACAGTATCAGTATCTTGTTGGTTTAATCTTTACTAAAACCAAAGTGTAAGAGCAACATGCTATGATATTGTTGGGGATTATGTGCCGGACTAGAGAGAGATTAAACCTTCACCATCCCATCCTTTTCTGAAACACTACAGAGGGATGATAACGTTACTCTTACGATTTATCTTCTCATAAAAGCAAGAAAGTAAAGGAACTAAGTAATACGAAGCTGCAAAGATCAACTGATTTCCAGCTTGTTAAATGTGAATATTTACTACTTTCTTCTCTCCTCTGTGACAGTTAACTGAATATTGTAGAGTTGTGGACACTGATCCACATTTTCCACAATTTTCTGACATTTATAGACAAAACATCTAATTGATTAAATGATAAATAATCAACAGATTTATCAACAAAAAGTGAAAAAAAAATCGTTAGTTGCAGCCATAAAGTATTTTCCCAAAATGTTGAACTATAAAGTTAATGGGAAATCTAAGATACTGCTGCTAAATGATGACTTAGTTGAGCAAAACAATAAATTGGGCATATTCTGTGGCTGCCAGGGAGGATGAAACAGACCGGCTAATACAAGCAAGATGTAGAGCAGTATTCCTTTTGATAAACAGATTGTGCAGTGTGTAGTCTACATACTGGTCTTGCGCCGTGTCTTTAAGAAGTCAAACTGAGCTCCAGTTCTGTCATTCAACCTGTGATTGTACGGTTTTCAGCATGCACTCTTACATTACTGCAACCCTCGGCTCGGTTTCACTGCTTTTTAAAGTGTTTTCAGAGTCTCTGGATGTTAAATTACACGATGCATTCAGTGAGTACAGGGCAGCAGCATGGGCAGGGTGCAGTGTGGTCAGAGCCCGTGGAGCTATTAATAACCAGACCTGCTGAGGCTCCAACTTTATTACAAACAATCAAACTTCAACCTCACTAATCAGGGTCGAGGAGCAGCTGAGATGAGGCCACCTACCAGGATTTATATTATCCTAGTCTCACATTGCCAGACCTTCCTCCACAGCGCTGCAAAGAAAAGTCGGGCTAGTCCACACTGCTTTCCGGGATGGGAGAAAAACGTGCTCTAGTTTTCTTTAAAGTGCTCATATCATACTTTTCGGCTTTTTCCCTTTCCTTAATTGTGTTATTTTTTTTTTTGCACGTTATAGGTTTAAAAATAGAAAAAGCCCAAAGTCCCCCCCACCCCAAAGGGACTTACCATCTCCAACAGAAAACACTGTTCACAAACTGCTCCAAACAGCTCTATTGTAGTCCAGCCTTTACTTCCATGACGAACGTGCGCCTAGCCTAGCTGCTAGCGTGGCACGCCCTCATACTCTGCTTCTGACTGGCTAGTAGTCCTTACCTAGCTACTGCGCATGTGCAACTCCCAACAAAGATGGAACAGAAGTGTGATGCCTCACTCTTTAGCTAAAACAGAGAGCTCAACACACAGGGTGAAAAGAGGAGCTGCAGCAATGTGCTGTACAACAAAAATAAGGTGTTTTTTGAAAATTAAACCAGGTAAACCTATTCTGGTACAACCTCTAAACACAATTATGAACCTGAAAATGAGCACAATATGAGCACTTTAAACCAATCACAATCATCATGGGTAATGCTAAGCGCCGGACAGAACCACGGTGCCGCTTCAAAATGGCCTCGGGAAGGAACTTATTTTGGTGGAACATGGTGTAAGTTCAAAGGTTGTTATAGTGGTGCAACAGAAAACTCAGATTGGACAGCTGTCTGGATTTACCCTGCAGAGACCTGAGGAGCAGTTAACCATAGTCCTCACAAATCCACCAGTTTAAAATTACAACACAAAGAAAGAGGAAGTTAACGGGACATCTGGACTTTTCGGCCAGTGCTTTCACTTCCCCTTTCACTTACACATTTATAGCAGATGCACACACTTAAAACAAAGCTTTGAGAGCGGTGAGAGAGAACCGGGACAGTAAAGATGCAGTCGGACAGATAAACAATTAGCCGAAACTATAAAGCACCGTACAGCCGAGCTGCATGTTCAGCTGATCATTCTCTAACAGAGAGACCTTTCCCATTGTCATTTACACATTATTATCATTAAATACAGATTAAAGCTGCTTTAAAGGTCACGTATTGTAATAAAAAGTGAGATTCCCACGTCTGTCTTGATTCTGAAGCAGGTCGAGGTGTTGTTTAAATACTGTGAAAGTATTTTTATTTATTTATTTATTCATTTGGGACAATGCACATCAGTTGACATATTTTATGTTTACACTCAAAATGTAAATGTGCAAGAGTTAGCAAAAAATTATATAATTTTCGTCTGTATCAAAATGCTCAACCCACAGAGTAATGCACACCGCCCGTATTCAGAAACTGTGCCTGTAAACGAGCCGTCAAGACTTCTGTTCGGTTGTGATGTCACAACTATACTATATATAGGCAGAAAGTGGCGCTACAGTCATTCCCCGGCTGCAATGACGGTGCAGAGACTCCGACAGCGCAAATACAGAAGACCCGGAAACGCTGACCAATCAGAGCAGACTGGGTTTTCTTGGGGAAGGGGCAAACGGAGCGTTTCAGACAGGGTGAACACAGGTATATTCAGACAGACAGTGTGAGAATAATAATGTGTTTTTTTTTAAATAAAAGTTGAACTATAGTTTAGCTTTTGTTGAGGTCAGAAGTGAAACCTTTCTCCCGGCATTTTTATTTTCAAGTAGGAAATTAATTTCTCAATTTTTGAAGATCTGAAAAGATTCACATTTATCTCCTTTAGATACTACATCCTTCTCTTTTTCCCTCCCTTTCATCCTCCACTCGCTTACATTTTATTTTTATTTCTGTCCACTCCTTTTCTTCAAATCTTTTGTTAAATGTCCCTCCCTCTCGCCCTCTCCATCTTTCTAGAAACTGATCCTCACTGTACGTGAAGACACCACCTCTCCTCTCCTCCCTCCCTCCTTACCTCTCACAACAATCCCTCCCTCGTTCAGTCAGTCCCTCCTTCACTCTGCATTCAGAGCTCCTTCTCTCCGTCTTCACCTCCCATCGTTTCCTTCTAGGTCTCTGTGGTCGTAGGAAGGATGCTGCCCTGCAGACTCCTGGCTGTGCTGGGGATCCTCATGCTCTGCAAAGGTAAGAAAAAACACAAACTATTCTGTTCATTCATCTTAAACTTTTGCTCAAATGTGCTTACAGTTCAGCGCTTATCTTTGATGAGGGATTGATCCTGCAAGAAACTAACCCAAAATATAATAAATAAAGTTTGTGTGACTGCAGAAACAGCTAAGTGAAGTGTAGGAAAAGATTATTTAAAGTCGCCTTCATCTGTTCGACTTTTAAGTTTATGGTAAAGCCTGCTATTTCTGTCTGGTGGTATGGAAGTAAATATACACCAGGTCTCTCTCTCTCTCTCTCACACACACACACACACACTTGTGTGTGTTTGGGGCTGGATTGGAGCCATTTTGTGTTCAGGGTGGGGCGGGTGGTAAAGGGGATGAGGTGTTTTTTTATAGCAGCCTGATCCTATTGAGGGCAGTGTCGCACTCCTGTGTGCTAATTGCGTAGCGAGGATCGCCACCCGCCACAGAGGGAACTACCGGGGGCCTTGATGCTAAATGCTAACCAGCATGTTTTTTTTGCAGCTACACTGTGACGTTTGCAGAACAGTTTGGCTGTCATGATAGAGCACAATACTTGCATTGTTGCTGAGAGTTAGATGAGAAGATTTTCATGTCTGTACAGAGATTTATATGGGAGGCGATTAGCTTAGCTTAGCATAAAGATGGAAACATGGGGAAACAGCCTAAACAGATCTAAAGTTTTAAAAAAAATCTGCCTACCAGTCCCTCTAAAAGTCACTATTTAAAGTGTTATAGCTTGTTAGTTTAAACCGTATAAAAACCAAAATGTAAAGATGATAATTTCGTAATTTAGTAAGTTTTAGAGGGAGGTATGTGTACAACTTTGTTTTCTCTGACAGGGAGAGGAAGCGATTAATTTAAGATTTTACTTATCACTTTGAAAGCTCTTCATAGCCTCAAACCCTGGAATATCGCCTGACCTCCTGGTACCGTATACGCCGGCGGTAGGTGTCTTGAGATCCACGGGCAGAAGTCTTTGTTATGTTCCAAAGGCCCTGCTAAAAATTAAGGGACCGTTTACAGTCGGGGCCCCGAGGCTCTGGGACGATCTGCCCGAGGACATTAGCTCAGCGGAGTCAGAGGTCACCTTTAAGTCCCTTCTTAAAACACACTTTTATCGAAGAGTCTTTCCTGATGTTATTTGAGCTTAAACCTCCTTTGAACTGTCTTTTATTTCTTCCTATTCTAACCCACATTGTACAGGTTTTTATACACCAAATGGTTTTTATTTGCTGCTAAGTACATCCCCTTAGGTGTATTTCAGTAAGCTTCAAAATCTGTCATTAAACATTTTCAACTTGCCCAGATGTAGGTATATTCGCCCCGGAGAAAAAAATGTAATTGTTGTTGGATGACTGTCTTTTATTAATATCTAACCCAAAAAGAAAGAAAAATACACCAGTCAGTCAGGATTAATTGGTGAGAAAACAACCACCACCAACCCGTCTTCGACCTGGATTTTACAGTATTCAGGCTGAAGACACTTTAAATAGGCTAAAGAGGCTCTTTGTTAGCCAAACTACTAGCCTAATCCTCACATCATTGAGCTAAAGAGGTCCAGCTGACACTGAACGTCACTTACCAGACAAAGAGTTGACCCCAGCATTTCCAGTCAGACAGCGTGAAGCTTTTAATCGAGACCTTGGACTTTTAAACCTGTGAAGAGGATAAAAAGTGAGCAGAGGTTAAGTGGGTCAGAGGTGGAAACATGTCAGCAAACATTCAGATAAAGGGTCTGGCTACATCTGTCATAGTTAGATAACTCCTCTGTTACAGACTTAAGTAGATTTCTGCTGACCGAATTACACATTTACAGTTTTGTCTGATGATAAACAACTTATAGAAGAAAAAAAAGCACCAAAGTGCTCGCTTATTCTGTCAGGAAACATTTTCTTGTGCAGACGTATATTTGCTTCAATTTTCACTGACCTGGGCAACATAGAGGGCCCTATCTTAACGATCTAAGCGCACGGCGTGAAGCTTCTGGCGCAGGGCGCCAAATCCACTTTTGCTAGTTTAACGGCAGAAAAAAGGGTCTGTGCACCGGGCGCCTGGTTCTAAAGGGTTGTACTTAGTGTCTTCATTAATCAGAAGTGTGTTTTGGGCGTAACATGCAATCAACCAATCAGAGATCATCTCCCATTCCCTTTAAAAGCCAGGCGCGTTTGGACCTTGGAGCATTGCTGTTATGATGGAGGATTTGCACCCTAATATTTTTATTTGTAATCTTCTGGATGTTTGTGAGCTGCTGCGCTTCCCTGTGTGTGTAAACAAGCATAGTGTGCGCGCGCTGTGCATGAGCCTAGGCACACCTATCTATAAATTGCAGGAACGTCTGTCTGTCTGTCTGTCTGGCCGTCTGTTATGCGCATATCTCTCGAACCATTAGTCCAATGGATTTCAAACTTGACAGGTGTATTGCTACGGGCACGAGTAAGTGCAGTGCCAAGTTTGACGTTTGGATTAGAAATGCAAAAGATACCGTTAAATATATAGGTAAAAGAACTCCTAAAAAAAAAAGCCAGCATTGAGCAATAATTTTCTTGGTTGCTGTTGAGCCGGCTAGCCAAATTTTCTTCTTCGTCTCCCAAGCAGGTGTAATTTAGTCGTCATTAAGTAACAAGACATTCGGGTCAGTAGGAAGTCGACCTCCTCAGATATCACAGATCACATCAGATATTATTGATGTTGTTTTATCCCAGAACTCATGCACCTGTTCACACTCCCAGACCTCGTGTAGGAAAGGTCCAGTTTGTTCAGGTTGGCAGAACGTGCAATAGGGAGTAGGAATGACTTTAGAGACGTATCTCTTCTGAGGAGTCCAGTATGTCCTAGGACATATGTTGAAGTGGATCTGCTGGTGATTTGGGTTCTTGGAACAATGGGAAATGTTGTCCCAAACTGTCTCCCAATTAATTGCGTTCCAGAGTACTTTTACTTTTAATACTTTAAGTAAATTTTTCCTAAAATATACTTACATACTTTTACTTAAGTAACATTTTTTATGCAGGACTTTTACTTGTAACAGAGTATTTTTACAGTGTGGTATTCGTACTTTCCCTGAAGTTAAGGACCTGAATACTTCTTCCACCACCAGGTCAGGATGAGAGCGGGATGGGCGAGTCCTGCGACAACTTCACAGACCTCAACCTGTCCCACTGCTTCATGGGAACCGCCCTGTACGTGAGGCTGCTGCTCTACACGCGCTCCAACCTCGACTGCGGCCACGAGCTCAACCACCACCGCCTGTCCTCCCAGCCGCTCTTCAACCTGTCGCGCCCCACCGCCTTCGTTATCCACGGCTACCGGCCCACAGGAGCGCCCCCCATCTGGATCGACCACATAGTCCACCTGCTGGCCGAGCAGGAGGACATGAATGTCATCGTGGTGGACTGGAACAAGGGGGCGGCCAACCTCAACTACTTCACCGCCGTGACCAACACCAGGGAGGCGGCGTACAACCTGACCGGCTTCATCTTGACCATGCAGGTGAGACGCTAGAGCGGTAAATAAATCACGACTGCAGCTCCTAACGATCACAAAATCAGAGGAATCAAGAAAAAAATATTATTTTGCACATTGCGTTTTGCAAGAAAGGAGCCAGTTGAGGTGGTTCGGGCATCTGGTAAGGATGCCCCCTGGGCGCCTCCCTAGGGAGGTGTTCCAGGCACGTCCAGCTGAGAGGAGGCCTCGGGGAAGACCCAGGACTAGGTGGAGGGATTATATCTCCAACCTGGTCTGGGAACGCCTCGGGATCCCCCAGTCGGAGCTGGTTAATGTTGCTCGGGAAAGGGAAGTTTGGGGTCCCCTGCTGGAGCTGCTCCCCCCGCGACCCGACACCGGATAAGCGGACGAAGATGGATGGATGGATGGATGGATGGACATTGCGTTTTGCAAGAAAAGTCTTATTTTGTCATATGTTATGAATGAGAAAAAAAAGGTTTAAACTGGAAAATTATTAAAGTGCTCATATAATGCCTTTGGGGTTTTTTCCCTTTCTTTTATTGTGTTATATATCTTTTTTTGTGCACGTTATAGGTTTACAAAGTGAAAAAGCCCAAAGTCCCCCCCTCAGGGGACTTACCATCTCCAACAGAAAACACTGTTCACAAACTGCTCCAAACAGCTCTATTGTAGTCCAGCCTTTACTTCAGAGACCAACGTGGTCACTTTGTAACACACATAATGCTCGCCTAGCTGCTAGCATGGTACACCCTCATACTCTGCTTCTGACTGGCTAGTAGTCCTTACCTAGGTACTGTCAGGGCACGCCCTCATACTCTGCTTCTGACTGGCTAGTAGTCCTTACCTAGGTACTGTCAGGGCACGCCCTCATACTCTGCTTCTGACTGGCTAGTAGTCCTTACCTAGCTACTGTGAGGGCACGGCCTCATACTCTGCTTCTGACTGGCTAGTAGTCCTTACCTAGGTACTGTCAGGGCACGCCCTCATACTCTGCTTCTGACTGGCTAGTAGTCCTTACCTAGGTACTGTCAGGGCACGCCCTCATACTCTGCTTCTGACTGGCTAGTAGTCCTTACCTAGGTACTGTCAGGGCACACCCTCATACTCTGCTTCTGACTGGCTAGTAGTCTTTACCTAGGTACTGCACATGTGCGACTCCCAACAAAGATGGAACAGAAGTGAGATGTCTCACTCTGTAGCTAAAACAGAGAGCTCAACACACAGGGTGAAAAGAGGAGCTGCAGCAATGTGCAGTACAACAAAAATATGGTATTTTTTTAAATTAAACCATGTATACCTATTCTGGTACAACCTTTAAATACAATTATGAACCTGAAAATGAGCATAATATGAGCACTTTAAGGGATCTCTCACAGTTCCAGGTCTTTTCAGTTTCACTGTTTTTTAGGTTCATAATATCGAGATTTCAGTATTGTATGTTATCCTTGATAATGAGAGGAAGACACAGAAAATGATCCTCAAGTCTGCAGCTCTACAGAGTTTTTCAGCCTCTTTCAGTTCCTAGTTTTAAAGTTTAGTTTTAGCGCATTTACTGTTTGCTTCAGTCTCAATGTTTCAGGCAGCTGCTTTCAGCCCAAAAAAATATCTGCTCAGCAGCAAACAACACCGATACAGTTAGAGACTATCTGGGGAACATAGTGGAACATTTAGAAGCTAAGAGACAGATATTTCACATATCTATTGGATTTTACATTCAGCAGGTGGACACAAACCCAACTGCAAAGGGATGATTGTGTTGCAATGTGTCTACTGGATGTGGAAATCAAAAATGTTAGCAACTTTTTAAAGTGAAAACTTGTTTGGGTGTTTTTCGGGCTGTTGTGGACTTCAGACAAACCAAACTTCTCTACGCAATCAGGACAAAACACCCATTTGCTGTAACTAAAAAGTAGTTACATTTAAGTATAAAAAAAGACTTAAACTCTGCAAGTTTCTATGCTATCATCACAGGCCAGGCGTGAAGAGTAAGATGAGAACTAAAAGACAAATAAAACGCAAAGTGTACCTTGAATATGACGGTGATTTTAATGATTTTTAATACTGTGTGTCTGCAGGAGGAAGGAGCCTCTCTGACTTCAGTGCACCTCATCGGCGTTAGTCTGGGAGCTCACCTGGCTGGATTTGTAGGAGCAAACCTGAAGGGAAAGATTGGACGTATCACAGGTACATTAAAAAAAAAACATTGGAGATTGTGACACTCAAACATTTCTTGCAGGCTGAAAAACAGCAGAGAAGCACAACTTACAAACTAATGTCAAAAAAACTCTTGTAAAGTTCTGAATAAAGCATGTACTGGACATACAAATTCGTTCTGGTTGAATTAAAGTTATTGTTAATTTTGCGGTGCTACTCACAACCTGCCAAATGAGGTTTACATTGCTGTAAGTAAAACTTAAATCTGTGCGTAGATACATCTTACGAAAACATCAGGAAAGCTGGGCTTGGTATCAAAATGTAAAGCTTATTAAGGTCCTGAGTTAAGCCTCCGTCCTCCTTCCCTCCAGGCCTGGACCCAGCCGGGCCGATGTTTACCAGCGCCACGCCAGAGGAGAGGCTGGACCCCTCAGACGCCATGTTTGTGGACGTGCTTCACACCGACATGAACTGTGAGCATCTGACTTACATTTACCGATAACTAAAGAGAGAGACACAGAGCTCATCTTTTACATTGTCTGATTTTTTTTCACACACACACACACACACACACACACACACAAACACAAACACAAACACAGTTATGTAAAAGATTTTAAAGTGGTATAAAATCTTGTACATAAATTTACGTTTCCTTTAATCTCGAGGCTCATCAGACCTATATCACCCCTGTCAACAGTAAGGATGGATACCTAAACCGGGCCGGGTTTAGACCGATATTTAGAAATTATGTTCGGGTTCTGGTCGGGCTCACATCAGCGCGATCAAACATTTTAAATTTAAAATAGCTTATTATGTAGGTGCGCGCCTGTGTTAACGTACGCTTGTTGCCCCGTGTGCGCTGATGCGCTCATCTGTTGACATTTCTGAATGTCTTCCTATAGTTGCTTAATAAAAGCTTTCCACACAAACAAAAGTACCTGTGTCATTAGAAAAAAACGAGATTTTAACTGGGTCGGGCTTGGAAATAAATATCTTAACCCTTGTGTTGTTTTCCCGTCAGCCATGAAAAAAACACTAATTTTTTTTCAGTTTTTTCTTTTTATTACATTTGTGTTTTTAACATTTTTTATTGCTTTTTCTGACATTTAGTCAGGTTTTTCCTGCGTGTTCCGGGCGTTTTTGGTTCTTTTTCATAGTTTTTGAAAAAGAAACTTTGAAAACGGGTCAAATTTGACCCGAGGACAACACGCCTGTCGGACGCGGGCCGGGCTCGGACAGAAAAATGCGGCCCGATCTGCACTCTAGTCAACAGCTGCAGCCCCTATAATTTATTCATAACACATCTTCAACTGTGAAATTCTGACTTAACAGTACAACCATTTTGTGCAAGATTTCAACTGTGCAATACTCAATAAATACAATGAATTATTTTCTGTATGGTATGTGCCTTCTGTCTTGAATAAGTCAATGATAAGCAGCAACACTGATTTTGATGTACTGCTTCAAAATCAGTGTTAATCTACTCTGAACTCGGCCTAAATGTAGCAGCAGTGCATTTTTGTGCATTAGGATCTGAGTGACATTTTTGTTAAATACATAGTTAATTATAGACTTATAGGAGCTGAGGTTCAACTTCCAAAATAAAATTAAATAAATCACACCCTAGCCAAAATGCATGCCATATGCATTAACACAGCCAAAAGGATCGAAAGATGAAGTCCTTAATAATGCACAAGAGTTAAGAGACATTTTTAACATGTAATATTAAATCTGTGTATTTTTATTGGCAGCATTTGGACTGACAGGAGCTCATGGTCATATTGACTTCTACGCCAATGGTGGAATTGACCAACCAGGGTGTCCCAAAACCATCTTCGCAGGTGAAAACACACACGCACACACACACACACACACACACACACACACACACACACACACACACACACACACACACACACACACACACACACACACACACACACACACACACACACACACACACAGACAGACAGACAGACACAGACACACACACACACACACAGACAGACACATATACACAGACACACACACACACACACACACACACATACACACACTTGACAAACACACACTCAGTGGAGTTGTGTCTTTTGTCTCCGATAGGTAAATCTTATTTCGTGTGTGACCACCAGCGCTCTGTGTTTCTGTTCTTGTGCGCTCTGAACCGGACTTGCAGCCTCACGGGTTACCCCTGCTCGTCCTACAGCGACTTCCTGGAAGGCCGCTGTCTGCAGTGCGAGGCCTTTAAACCTGCTTCCTGTCCCGTGCTTGGTAGGTGGTGAAATGATCACTTTCACTTTCATCACTTTTACCGCAACCGACGGGCGCTTTATGTCTGATCACACCTGTGTGGTCTCACCTGCAGGTTACGATGTCAGCCAATGGAAGGAGACCCTGCTGCAGCTCGGTCAGACCCAAGTCTTCTTCAGCACCACGGCCACGCTGCCCTACAGGAGTGAGTCAAACACATCAAGTCTCAGAAAACATCATTCGCATAACAGATTTACTGCAGCAGTAAGATTTACAAATACTGTAGAAGCAGTAACTTACATGAAGTCCAATCTGAGTCATCATCGGTGGTGGAATGTAACTAAGGACATTTACGTTTATTTTAAGTACAAATTTGAGTTACTTGAACTTAGAGTCTTTCCTTTTCATGCCACTTTCTACTTCCACTCCACTTGTCAGCTTTAGTTACTTAACAAGTTAGGATTTTTACACACAAAAAAATTTAAATACTCAACAGTTTATACAAGTACAGCTCCGGTAAAACAATTAGACAATTGACAGAAAATTAGTTACACAACCGATTAGTTCACAACTTTTCAAGTCTGCAGACAATAGTCAGGTAGCCAACATTGAAACAGGTTTTGACTAGAGCGGCACAATATGAGAATAATATCTAATCACGATTATTTTGACTGATATTGAGATTGCTATATGATTTACGATTTTGGAGGGAATAATCATTTTTGTGTCATTATACTCATTTTCCTTGAAAAATATTAAAAGAAAATAAAATTATTACAGTGTGATTTTTCCAAGGATCTGTACCAAACAATGATTTTTTTCCTTTAGTCCGTGGGATACATATTCTGCCTTTAACCCATTCAAACCTGATCACACATCTGTGTGTGTTTACCTTTAAGACCTGAACACGCATCTGCGTCATTTTTGTTGTTTATAGATTTTTTTAAACGCAGTTGAAGATTATGGCCAAGAAAGTCAGTCAAGTTGAAAGCCAAAGAAGTAAGCTCTCAAATGCTTTTTATTTCATGTTTGTATCTGCTATAGAGCCTGAGAAATTAAGATTTTAGTAGGCTTTTTACAAATATTTCTGGAAACCCTTAGGTTTTGGGAGGGGGTTTACAGAAAAGTATATTAAATAATATATTAAATATTGCACCCACGTGCGATTTGGATATTTCACTAGTCTATATTGCGATTTCGATAAAATTGCAAATAACTGTGCAGCCCTAGTTTTGACCATTGACCAAAAGCTCTAATGATTCTTCCTGTTCATAATGAACAAATGGATGGCCCTGAACAGAGGAATGATGACAGCAACGGTTCATTCAAATTACAAAAGTATATTTTCTCTGAGATTTCTACTTCTACTTACATTGGAGGTGAATTTGTGTCATTTCTTCTGGCAGAGCTGATCTA
This sequence comes from Perca flavescens, assembly GCF_004354835.1. NCBI lineage: Eukaryota > Metazoa > Chordata > Actinopteri > Perciformes > Percidae > Perca > Perca flavescens. The sequence goes on from NC_041352.1 coordinate 24,398,307, forward strand.
CAGAGTGGACATGGTGACGTGGAACCAGTACCTCCGCTGGGGGGTCGTCTTCATCCGGCTGCACAGTGGCAGAAACTTCACAGAGGTCCGACTAGACCAGTAAGTCTGGCAGTGAGACACCTGGAATACCAGTGTCACCTGCTCGGCCCTGATCACACGTGGCGTCTTTAGCTTTTGTAGTCCCAAAAAGCAGCCAAGAGCGTCTTTTTGTACCGTCCACTGCTACAGTGTCCAAGAGTGCTATGTGGAGCGCTGCTGGATAAAACAAAGCAGTCGAGCAATCTAGAGAATGAACAAAGAGGCAGAGCGGAAAAGAAAGTTGAAAAAACTTTTTTCAACTTCAAAAATACGCTCTGGGCTACAGAAACAAACGGCGGCGGTGGTGTTAAGGACTTTGTTGGTGACTTTTGCCATAAAAGTCTCAGAGGGATTGTTAGACTGGGAAAAGCTAGTTAGACGCATGCACTCAATATTTACCACGCTCGATTGCTTGCGATTTAATGTATTCATCCAAAACAAACAACAGGTATTAGAGCACGACCGATTAAGGATTTTTAAGGCCGATATCGATATATTTGGTGATATAAAAATCCGATATTCCGATATATAAAAAATAAATACATTTTGTTATGCAACAAAACATAAACAGATTTCCCTCACATTAGTTATTTGTAGTTATTTATGAGTCCTCACTAAAATAATATGATAATGCAGTTTAAAAATAAACTTGTTTGTTTTATTGTCACAACAGAACATCAAAATATATTAAAGTTCTGATAAATATAATGTATAAAAATACAAACTTAAGATATGAAACTTAAAGTCCTTTGACCAAAAACACAATAACACAATAAAAATCAGAGTGTTGCCAACAGGGAGGCTGTAGAGCGCCCTCTGGTGGACAAACTATACAACGCCAACACTCAGAACGTGGTTCAAGGGTGTTTCGTCCGTTTTTATTTTATTTTTTATTATTTATCGGCCATTATAAATGCCAATACTGATAGTTTGGAAAATGCCTAATATCGGCACGCCAAAATACATTGGTCGGGCTCTAACGGGTATATTGTACATGACACAACACGTTCTATAAACTGCATGCTCATCTAGTGACAATCACCTGCACCGGAGAGCTCACCTACAGTACAGGCCAAAAGTTTGGACACACCTTCTCATTCAATGCGTTTCCTTTTTATTTTCATGACTATTTACATTGTAGATTCTCACTGAAGGCATCAAAACTATGAATGAACACATATGGAATTATGTACTTAACAAAAAAGTGTGAAATAACTGAAAACATGTCTTATATTTTAGATTCTTCAAAGTAGCCACCTTTTGCTTTTTTATTAATAAGGGGAAAAATCCCACTAATTAACCCTGACAAAGCACACATGTGAAGTGGAAACCATTTCAGGTGACTACCTCATGAAGCTCATTGAGAGAACACCAAGGGTTTGCAGAGTTATCAAAAAAAAGCAAAGGGTGGCTACTTTGAAGAATCTAAAATATAAGACGTATGTTTTCAGTTATTTCACACTTTTTTTGTTAGGTACATAATTCCATATGTGTTCATTCATAGTTTTGATGCCTTCAGTGAGAATCTACAATGTAAATAGTCATGAAAATAAAGAAACACATTGAATGAGAAGGTGTGTCCAAACTTTTGGCCTGTACTGTATATTGCTTGCCAAACATCATATTGACACACACATAATTGTAAGGGCTGTAACACATAGGATTATAATGTAAAAGACGCTGGCAGCTTCAACAAAAGACGCCAAGTGTGAACATTGCCTGAGGACATCTCCACCAAACGTTCTCCTCTCTGCTCGCAGGAAGCTCCTCCGGTTCGAGCAGTACACCTCCACGCGGCTGCTGGCCCAGTTCGATGACGATCTGCAGCAGGTCCAGAAGATCTCAATGCGCATCAACACGGGCAACGTGATCGGCCCGCGGTACAAAATCAGGCTGCTGCGAATACGCTTCACGCCGCTGGAGCGTCCTGAGAGGTCAGTCCTGAACCTGCGGTGCTGTAGGGCTGCAACTAACAATCTGTTGATTAGTTTCTCGATTAATCGATTAGTAAGTATAAAATGTCAGAAAAAGGTGAAAAAATCAGTTTCCCAAAGCCCGAGATGACGTCCTCGTTTTGTCCACAACTCAAAGATATTCAGTTTACTGTCACAGAGGAGAGAAGAAACTAGAACATATTTTACATTTAAAATCAGAAAAAAAATTTTCATAACAAAATAACTCAAAAGTAATTTAATTGTTGACTATTGTGCAGTAGTATGGTCTAATGCAACTCAAGAAAAAATAACTAAATTACAAATAGTGCAAAATAGAGCCGTGCGTATAGCGCTTAGGTGTGGATATCGGACAAATGTTGTTACAGTGCACAAATGTTTAGGTTGGTTATTTGTAAGAAATAGACCATTCTATTCATTATGTGTTTTTTTTTTTTTAGGAATATTCTTGTTACAAAGAATCTATTTTGTATAATAAATTACCTTTCAGTTTAGATGTACATGACAATGCAACTAGACATGCCACAAGAGGCAACTTTATTTTACCAAAAGCAAAGACAGATACTGTTAAACATATGGTCATGTATAGAGCAATGCAAGAATGGAATTTGCTACCTGAACAAATAACACAAGAAAGCAGTAAACGGAGATTTAAAAGTTTAGTTAAAACATATCTATTCTTAAAGAAGTTGAGTAAACAAAGAAACAACATTGGTTGAGGTTTCAGAATATATGTATGTTTGTTCAATTGTGAGATATGTCCAGGGAGGATGAAAGTCATGTTATTGTGTGATAGTATGTGGATATGCCTGTTTTAAAAATGTGTTCATCCTAAATGTAAGGAATGCCTGATGACTGCACTGGTGGAGCCGTTTGTGTTTGTCCTTGTCTTATTGTGTGTATTTTGTTATTTTCGTCATGAAATTATAGTGTGTTTTAGTTTTTGTTTTACAATTTTTATTTTTTATTGTTTATGATGTTATGTTTACTTATTATTGCATTGCCACATTTTCAAGTGAGTTGTAAGGACCTCAGGAAGAATAGCACATGCAATGCAGGAGCTAATGAGGATCCTAAATAAAGAAACACAAACAAATAATCTATTAATCTTTGCAGCTCTACAGTGCGGTTTGTTAAAGTTTTAGCTGATTGTTTTACAAATACTGTTAATAATAATAATGTTCAGTGCACCGAGGCATGATAATTAAAAGGCTAACAGTTAATTAAACTCCACAAATGTAAGAGCTTTCTTGGTAGTTCACAAAACTGTTGTACCTTCAATTTATTTGTAATTAATAAGTAAAATATCTGAGTACTTCCTCCACCACTGACTGACCAGTAGCCCAAGACTCAAAGTTTGTATGTTTTCTGTCACATAAGAGAAAGAAAAGCAGCAAACAGATAGACTGGACCTGGTTTATGTTATCAATCAGTTATCAAAATAGTTTCAGATTAATTTGCTGTCAAAAGCCTCCATGAATAATGGACTAACTGTGTTCTTTCTTCCTCTCGGTCAGGCCTTTAATGTGTCGCTTTGACATCATCCTGGAGGAGAACATGGAGGTGGCGTTTCGTCCTTTACCCTGCAACTCTCGCCTTTGACTCCCCGACCGGACCCGCTTCTTCTTCTATGGAAACTCATCTAACTCAGCCGAACCCAGACGTCCCCTGGGTTCCTCAGGCTCTCCTGGCCCCTGGGGGGCCCCGCGGGAGGAGCTGCAGCCTCCTCACTGGACGATAAAGACGACCCGACTGGTGCTGTGGATTAACTCCTGGTTACTGGAAAACCTACACATGGTCATGTACGATTGAAGCCTCCACGTCTGTCTCTGCTGGTGACGGGATTTTTGGAGAGCCGATTCGAGTGGTAATCTGTGAGATCCGGTAACACAGCAACAGGATTTGTAACGAGATTAAGGAAAAAGCTGCTGCAGGACAGACGTCACGGTGAACTCAGTTCTCTTGATGTACAGAGTCTCTCTTCATCTCTGGCTGCATTTACACAACCAAACCTATTTACATGTAACTGCAGAGAAACACTCAGTATTCACTGTGTTCCTGTCGATAAAGGGATAGTTGAGGTCTGTTGAAGTGGGGTTGTATAAGATACTTGTCTATTAGGGCTGGGTATCGCCAATGAGTTCCCGAATCGATTCCGATTCAAAAAGGTCCCGATTCTGTTACATTTCTGATTCGATATCAATTAGGCTAGGAACATTTCAGATAAAAATACCAATATAGCTTAAATATAAAAAAATATTTTTTTACAATGCACCAGGTTAATGTTTACATTAAGAATTGATCCCCCAAAAGAATGTGTCTCTGGCTTTGAACAAGCTAGCGCGAACCGCTGATTAGCTTAACGCTTGGCTTTCGGGGCCCTGGTAGAGTAAAAATAAATCGCTATTTTATACCACTAACAATGCTCAAAATAGCACCACACTTCCACGGTAGCATAATGAGGCTCCCTACATGAGAAAGACATTACCTTCGTGTATACAGCCAGGCGCCATCTTGGGAAAACAGTCATGACCAGTCGAACCACGAACTGGTCATGACTGTTTTTCCAAGATGGCGCCAATTAAACTGTCTGTACACTTTCAAAGTTCTCAATGCTTCGGTTTACATGTAGGGACCCTCATTATGCTACCGTGTAGAAATATTGATTTATTTTTACTCTACCAGGGCCCCGAAAGCCAAGCGTTAAGCTAACCAGTGGTTCGCGCTAGCTTGTTTCAAGCCAGAGACACCAAGATTAGCATGATAACATATCCCAGAGAACAGTCGACTCGGTACACGTTATTAACCCCTAGATTCATTTTGCGCCGGAATTGTCCTTTAACAGGACTAACATGAAAGCCATTGAAAAGGCTTATATAAAAAGATCACTTAAAGATCGATTTTAATCGGAAAATCCATTATTTTTAACCCAGCCCTATAATCCATAGTCAGTGTGTTAGCTACACTCTCCCAGTTTGGAGAAGCAGGCAGGAGTACCGACACATCAAAATCTATATCAGTTTCAGGGTACTCTATATTTAGAGTATTTTCAGAGCTTCGCCTTGCTGTCAGACGGCCCTTTATGACGGGCAACTGAAGCCGTTACCTCTGCTCTCTTCTAAGCCACTAGACTCCTTTGACAAAAACATACATCGACTTAATTTTACCTCGCAGAACACGGGAGTTGCCGCTCTACCGCTGCCTCCATCGGTTAGTTTGATTGCGAGGTAAAACTACCGTTTGAGTCTGGTGGCTTTGAAGAGAGCCGAGATAATGGCTTCAGTTCCCCGTCGTAAAGGGCTGTCTGATGACAAGTTAAAAGGGTGAAAATATTTTTCTGCGTGCATTGTTGAAACAGGAGTGTGTCGACCACCGAAATCTGAACTATACCTTCATATCTATTATACGTATCCCTGAAAATACAGAATGTGAAAATGTATCAAAATAAGCTCGCTAAAGAGTTGTGAAATCTTTAAAAGTTCTACTTTTGATCAGTTTCAGTGCAGTTACAAAGAAGCTTCTTTTCTCTGTGTGCCTTCTACCAGCAGTATTCAACCTTTTGGTTTTCATCTCTCCTCTACCAAAGTTTAAATGTCTTTCATCCTGCAAATATACCGTACTTTAAAAAGTCAGTTTCAAGAGAAGTAATCTGCCAGTAGGGTGGAGGGCTTGAGATTCCAGGCTGCGTGATGCTGCTATGATGTTTGTCCGCAGCAAAACCAGTTGTTATAAGCTGCTGTACTACGGTTAGTTTTGTATTAATGTTAGATTTTATTTATTTTGAGTTTTATTCTGAAAACAGTGGTAGCTAAGGAAGTGTTTGCAGTCTGTGAATTTGGGGACTTTTAGCTTTTTGAACAGTGTTGTAAAACTAATGAAAAATGTGTCAGTGTTGAAACCAGAAAGTTTTTTTATTATGTATTTTCACACTTGGTTTGAAATAAATGATTAATTTCAAAACGTTAGACTAAGTTATTTTTGTGAGGCGATTGAACTCAAAAGTTTAAGAACAAAATGCATGTTTATTTGTTCTAATTTTGCAATTGATTCAAGCACTATATAAATAAGTAACTTTATAAATAACTTATAGTGCTTGAAGGCACATATTTTACCTGAGAAATCAGAAAAAACTAATCTTATTACAAAGTCCACCAACAAGGTTTTTCTGGAGCTTTCAGCCTCGTCTTGTGGCCTTCACTAGAGAATAAAGTTAGCGCAGTTGTCACAGAGACACTTTTAGTTGTACTCATGTGATGATCATGTTCTTTGAACATGCTAATCAAACTGCTCACGGCCAATTAAACTTTACAAATACAGTGCTCAGCATAAGTGAATACACCCCTGCTAAAGCTGACTAAAAAGAGGAATAATGCTGCGTTCCAGGCAACCCGTAACTCGTGTTTTCACATCCTCCCTACCAGTGAAGGGGCCCTGGAACGGCAGTCAAACCGTAACTTACTACCCGTGTACTCCCAGTTACGTTTTTTGACGTCACACACACAAACAACAATGGCGACCCCCGTTGAGGCTGTACAAACGCTGTTTATTAAAATTATTAAAAGTGATAAGTAGAAATAAATAGACATAAATAGACAACGTAAAGTAACCTAGATAGCTAAAGTCAACGTTAGGTAGCCGCTAGCTAGAAGGGTTTGTGGTGACTTTGCCTGGAACGCTACCAACTCGTGAGTCGTGACTTGAAGTCGTAACTTACGGGCTAAAAACTGTTTCTGGAACGCAGCATAAAGCCAGTTATTTCATGGATCCAGGATACTATGCATCCTGATAAAGTTCACTTGGCCTTTGGAATTAAATTGGCATGCTTTTATTTCAGTGGGGATATTTTAATTCCAAAAGGCCAAGGGAACTTTATCAGGATGCATACTATCCTGGATCCATGAAATAACTGGCCTTTAAAAATAAAAAAAATCTGCCTGCCTCTATGGGAATTTAACATAGGGGTGTGTATACTTATGCCCCCTGTATTTTAAGGAAGAACATTTATTTATTTACGATACATTATTCATTCACAAAGAAAATTGGTGTCCGTAAAGTTTGAATTTTTCCTCATTTTTTTAATTAAGGCATTAAGATCAATTTCCAAAAGATGTTTTTTTTTATTCCACCTTTTAGTAGTTTAGCATGGGTGTATTCACTTAGGCTGAGCACTGTATACAGCAAAATGTTTTTCCAAAAGATTAAATATTTTGGTTTTCTTGTTAATTCACAAAGCTGTTTTTACCTCAGCAGCAGTTTTACATGTTCCCCCCCACTTGAAATGTACATATGACTAAATTGACTTCATACCGATTAGAAAACATACATTTGTCTCATGTAACCGGGGAAACTAAACTGTAGTGTGAGCGTGGCCACAGAAATTATACGTTAAGAAATGCGGCTGCTCCGAAATTTAAATTTGCATCATCTTTACCAAGAACAGGGATCATTAAACATCCGTCTGTCGGATCAAGTGTATGTGGATCAAAATTAGGTGTGAAACATGACCACATCTCGCCTTTTTCACAGAAGATATTTTGACATTTCAAAGTTAAGAAAGCACAGGTGGAGATAATAAAGGCGTTATCAGCGACACCTGTGCTTTTGCAAAAATCGTCGGTCAGTAAGCTTTATGTATTTATGTCTTTGCAAACCCAGATTAACTCCCATTAAGCAACTCGTTGACTTTAAAACACTACAATGACAGACAAAATCAAAATGACTTATTTATTAAAAACAAACACTGACATTAGGGCTGGTGTGACGTTAAACTAAAATGTACAGGTATGATCAAACAAAAAACAAGAAATCAAGATAACAGAACTAGTGATGCTTCACTTATATAACGAGGCGGGATAATGTGTTAGTCATCTGGCAGGAAAAAGATAATTAAATGTACAATCACGGTATATTTAAGTACTGTAGCTTCACATGAGCATAGTGTGTTTTAATTAATTCATCAGATATCTGTAGACATTTCAAATCAACACTATCCTGATAAACGGCGATCGTTTGATTTAAAAAAAACAAATCAAGACCACACATCAACATGACAAAGCGTGAAAATACTGACATCAATAACAGAAAACACACAAAAGAGCAAAGATGGAAGGACAGAACAGGTGTGAATAGAAGTTACAGAACACGGACCAGCTGCAGGTATAGACGTTTCGCATTCAGTCTGCTGCCGCTTGCTGGCTAACACCAACAGAGCAATCTTCACAGTTTGATACATCGCCAACTTTGTGCGGTTGTTGGAAATAAACACAATTTGGCCCGAGACAAAAACAAAATCCTTTTAAATTAAGTTTTTTATTTTTATTTTTTTAACAGTGTTAAAAGTCGAACCAGCAGCGTCCAAACGGGATACCTTTCCAGTGTCCGATCACCAGTTAGGACCTACGGATAGTAAAGACAGAGAGATAGAGCCGAGGTCAGAGAAATCTAGTACACAGGTAGAAACAATATTTAAAAAAAAAAAAAAAAAAAAAAAAAAAAAAGAAAAGAGGATTGGACCGGTGTAAAGAAAAAGGTTTAACGACCAGAATCTACCAGACCGAATGACAACGCAGATTTTAGTGGAACTTAAATGCATGCGCTGCTCTCTGGGGCTCCGAAAACGGGTGTTACAGGCAACAGAAGCATCGCTGCATGTGACGCTAGTTGTTGAGAACCCTTCTGCGATCTAGTTCTTCTTTTTGTGAGTTAAGTGATTGTTATTATATGTTCAATAAATTATTTAAAATTTGACCATATGGTCCTAGCAATGAAACCAAGTTATTGAACCAATCTGAGGGAACGTTGCATCACAGTGAAAGGAATCTAAAGGAAAATAAATTAATAAAATCAGTTTGTGCAACAATCTCAACAGTGAAACCAAAGAGTCTTAAACAAACATTTAAAAACACAATTAAAGCAAATAAGTTGAGTTAATACAGTGAAATGTGTTAATTCAGTTTTTGTTGTGTTGTTTTGTGACTGGTAAGGGGGAGAGGTGGAAGGGAAGAGTTGAAATGAACAAAACAAAATTACAAAAATAAAATTAAACAAGCCGTTCTTTAATGATTTCTTTGATTAAATTTGTGCTTTTTTTTTTTTTTTTTTTTTTTTTTTTTTTTAAATCGATTCAGGCACTGTTTAGGCACCCACACAGTTTCAAAATGACCGTTTTATTACTGGTATTGGAAAAAACCCAAAGGATACCCAACCCTAGTGAATAGGGGGAAAGACGAGGTGAGAAGATGGGATTTGGATCAGCTTGGGTATGGTTAGAAGCTGAACAGTGAGAATTAACTCCTTGAAACGTGTCTGGTCAAAAGTAAAAAGGAATTCCACTTCCCAACCGACCTCAACGTGAGGCCGCCAAGACAAAAGAGGCTGTTACACAACGGGAGTTCACCACAGAGTAAACCTGACTAAATGTGTCACGCTGAGCCTGAGAGAGCAGCTGCACGCAAGGAGGGACTGAGCCGCCAGCTGCCCGCCAAACAATTAATACTTTGGCCTGTGGCAGCAAAGTGGGGCTGTACTACATTAAAGAAATTCTCGGGCAACTAACGCTCATACCATTTTTCACGTATAATCGATTAGCTGATTTAAACTACAGATCTATGAAACTGAGTTGTTATGCTGTAGACTAGAATCTAACCCATAAAATGTATATGATTATTCCTTCAGCGTGCTAACAGAAGACAAAAAGAGGGAAATATCTATCTCTTTAGCTGCTAAACGCTCCACAATGTAATTGTAATTAACGGTAAAGTTGCAGCCGGACAGATAAACAATGATCTGAAACAATAACCTGGGGATAGGGCTGGGCATCGTTCAAAATCTTTCAATCCGGTGCCAATTTCGATACTCAGTTTAAATGCTGGTTCCTAGGGCTGGGCACCGAATGTCGATACTTTTATGGCACAAAAAAAAAAAAAAAAAAAAAAAGTAACGAAAAATTATTAATCTTTCGGTGCCAAAAGCGTCTGAACGCGTAAGCGCAAGCTTATCTGTCCTCTCTGCATACTGAGAGAGCAGAGCTCCAACTGACCCACACACACACACACACACACACACACACACACACACACACACACAGTAAACTACGTCGTTGGCTCTGTAGTTTTGCTGAAGTCACGGCAATGCCGATAAAATGGTTTCAAGTGTGGTTACAGTTTTTCCAAACTTCACGCAGACAGCGTTTGCTGCGACGATATATTAATGGAGAGGCGAAAGCGGTCGCGTTGCTGTTGATGTTACACTTCCTCTTAGACAAGCAGGCACAACGGTGGTTTCTCTGCCCTGGTGACCGACTGACAGGCTGAGGTTGTAAGGCAAGGCAACTTTATTAATGTTACTCTGAGTGAGCAGTGTTACCAGAATTTCTACATTTTGATAACGGTTTTGATTCACAATTAAGTTGGAAAATAAAAGTTTTGCGTTTAATGTATTTTTGTTGATGTTGAAATGGATTTTAAAACATATGGTAACGAAAAAAAAGTATCGTTAGGAACCGGCATCGAAAGGTTTTGAACGATACCCAGCCCTACCGGTTCCCAACAATACTTTTCTCGATACCATAGGCACCTCTCCGTGTGCGTGTGTGTGTGTGTGTGTGTGTGTGTGCTCTGCTCTGCTCTCGGTCAGTATTGTCGACCGGTGTGACAGTTGCTGAGGCGTCGCTTCACTCGCTGGTTGAGCCAACCCCCTTTGTGCCCTCCCCTCAGCAACCCCCGGCCCTACTGTGCCCTACTGCCGTACGGACAAACACTAGTTGCCCGTCAGCGGGGCGGATGTTTTGGTCTATACTAAAAAGGAGTTGCTTTTTGACCCTTCCCTGATTGATTAGTTTTTAGAGACACACACGCCCTCCGTTGAGGAGAGACCCTCGCCCGGATCAGGGAACCCGGGGGCGAGGCAAGAGGCTAGACACACTACTCCAGACATCCCCAACTCACGGGCTCTTGTCTCCCCGTTTCTGAAAAGCACTGCCCGAAGGGGATCTTTACAACCAAAGATTTTTCTTTAGTACTCACGGTCTTTGGCCGTTCCTCCCAGGGTCACCGGAGGTCCCTTCCTTCTCAAGGACGCCCGCTTGCCCTCCTTGGTCGCCGGACTGAGAGAGGCGGTGCTCAGGGGCTCTGACGTGCGCGTAGGGAATCGCACTCCCACTAGGAGATGAGAGGAGGTCTGCGAGTCCAAGTCGATCCCCGCCGGGCCGCAACTCGCCACGGGCGGTTAAAGAGGAGTCTGACCTAACCCCTCGTGAGGGGAAACCCTCCCCGCTTGACAGCGGGTACAACGAACCCAAAGAAATACGGCACTGGCAAAGGTTTGGTCCCCTAGCTCAAACAGAGCTCAGGTGGTTTTATTATCTTGTGACAAAAGCAGAAATTAAAAGCAAGTGGTCCTTTACAAAATAGAAATAGGGCTTCTGCTTAGCAGAGGAATTTAAAGCCTTTTTTCTTTTTTCTTTCCTCCCTCCACTGCACCCCAGTGAGTGCAGGGGACCTCCTCTCTGGCTGTGAGCGGCAAAAATATAAATCTTTCCCAAGGCAGCAGAAGGCGCCGGGAAGAAGAAGAGAAGAGCGCTTCTTGGCAAAAACACTAATATTTAAGCACGAAAAAACATTTACTCCTCCCAAAGTTATCAAGGGGGATGTGCTTTATGTACTTTTTTGTCCTTGTAATGTAGGAAACGCTCACAGACAACTTACAGGAAAAGAATCAGAAAAGCTTTATTGCCAAGTACGTTTACACACACACAAGGAATGCGTCTTGGTATCGTAGGTGCATGTCACATTAAGCAACATGCACAGACACACCGAAACTTAATGAGCCGTCGTGTGATGTGTATAGCAGCACGTGTGTTTCAGGATGTACACACACAGGGATGTGCGCCCCCCCAAGGCCTCTGTTCTCTGCCTGTACTCTCTTATCTCTGTCTGGCTGTTCTCCTCCACTCCTTACAATTCTCAATGAAAGCTTTCGTTGTCATAGTGTAGAAACAGATCAGTATGTAAGTAAAAACAGATTAATATGTAAGCAAGATATATATGTTTTTTGGGGGGTTTCCAAAACACACACACTCTAAGCAATGATATAGGTATTCTGTTAATACTAACAACGTTGTATATGCTGTAAAGCAAGGAATGATAGGGATTCTGCTATTTCTTTGTTTTTGGATTTCCAATTCGAACATTCGTTCAACATCCCCCTGGCAGTGTTCAAATGTTATTATAGTCCAGAATTATTGCCAAGGGGTCCTGACTACAGTTCGTCAGAATCAGGAACGTGTTGCTGGTTGCGTTGAACACGTGCCAATGTTTGTCAACAGGAATGCATTCCCCGTCCTCATTCAAGAAATCAGAATTAATAGTCTTCAGATGAGTGGAATTCTTGACGAAGTAATCCAGATTCTCCGTGGAAGGTTCTACCGTCCACTTGTGTCGGAACCGTCCCAGTTTCACGTGTGTGAAATACTTCCACATAGTCGGGTCACCAGTTGCACGCGGGTGAACCTTAGTTTTCTTGCGTTTTTCCCCCACTCGACCATACTGGTAGATCCTGAAGGATGATTCCTCTGGTGTCTGAGGGTCAGGGGTCGGCACAGGGGCAGGAGTATCTTTTGGTTCCACAGATATCTGGGAGTTTGGGACCGGTGTAGGAACAGAGGTCCCCTCAGGTTCCTCCGGTTCAGTCAGAGTCCCTGTAGACACTTTGACAGGGATGGTAGAAGGGATTTGAGTCTGAGTATTCTTTTTTATGAACCCTTTACAGGCTTGGATCATAACCTCCCCAAGCACAACCTGTACACCGTGCCTGGCTCCCCGGGTTTTGACCTTAATCACCTCAGGGTAGGCCTGAATCATTCTAGTCTCCTGGAAGGCCAAGGCCTGGCACGGGGGATCCCTATCAAACAAATCCGGGGCCCTGCAGCACCTGGGGTACGTGTGAGGATCACATGTTATGAAGCCTGAATTGGAGCCTTTGCAACAGCCCCCAAGCATCCAACTGTGGTCACATCGTCCCACCGTTGCTCTGGTGGCCACGGTATCAACACATTGGTTGTAGAAAGTAAACCTAGCATTGGATCCCGCAGTGGACACAATGTCCGGGGTATGTAATTCTCCCATTTCAAAATGCCATTAGATCGTTCATCATCGTTTTTACCCACGTACTGGACTCCTCTACAGTCGACCGACAGCAGAAATCGGTATCTAGGTTTTATCGTAGCCATCTTGGGTGTGTCTCTTTCTAAGCTGTAGTTGAGTAATATGCACTGGGTATTTATAACCCTTTAGTACCACTAGGTTGCTAGGTAGCTGAAAATGGACTACCCCCACTCCCTGAAGCTTTGATTTAACGCCTGCTTCAGTCTTTGTGTAATCCGAGTATATCCAGACCTCCACCCCGTCCTGAAAGACAGGAGAGGAATCGGTTACTTGTTTTGGTTTATAATCTGGATTTACATATTCCTCCTGACCCTCCTCTGGGAGGAGTAGGTAGAAGGTAGATCCCCCATAGATGGGTAGGATGTCACTTATCCATCATACTAGGTCGGTGGCAGTGACCCCCCCCCTATCCCTTCCTTCCTCTGAGGTTAATTGAGATACAGCCCTATAGCCTATCCCCTTTGCAGAGGTCAGACAATCAAGCGCCTGAAAGTTTCCTTTCTTACACGCCGGTTTAGCCTGCATCTCTGTGAGGTACTCCCTGCCTATCCAGACTACTAGCTGTTGTTCATAGTCCGGTAGAGGCTCCCTCCTCATATGCGATTTGAGGCATTCTGAGGCAAGCACGTATGTGCCACTATTCTGAGGGCATCCCTCTGGCCCCCGCATGTGAACTACGGTCCTGTGCCCAGCACCCCGTCTCCGGTTCCGCTGGATATCTCCCTTCCTTGGCTTCCTGAAGCAGAGGAACCCCCAGATAGCACTACGGCCCCTCTGAGGTCACTTGGGCACTTGGACTGAATCTGTCTGAACCACCCTGCTGTCTTCCTTGGGTTCCAGTCCGCTGGCTTGGGTTGTCCCCGCCTGCGTCTCTGGAATTCCCTGGAAGGTACACGGGTTACTGACCCTGCCTGCAATCACCCTGTAAGGGTGTCTAGCGAATGCTACACCATTATAGAGTATTCTGTAAAGGTAGATTTCATCCTCTGGGTCGTAGAATTCTGACGCTAGCCTAGTCTGGTCTGACTTTGCGCTAAAGCAGCAGTGTACTCCTTCCCCGTGTGTTCCTGTTGTGCTGTGCGCCTGACGTACTACGGTGCCATCAGGTAAGGCCTGTGCTGGTACCCAGTCACATGACTGGGGGATTCCCCCCGCTAAGAGCCGGTACGCAGAGATCCGGGTGTGCCTACTTTTCCTAAAAGGCTGTAGCTCCTCTACTTACCCCCACCCAGTAGCGTAAATAGATTCGCACGGCGCGCTACTTTGAACTCTAGAGTATAAAACTTTGACCTCCGGATGTATGGATGGCCCCTTAAGTTTGAACCTCTAGACCGTTATTAGACTGTATTTTGCTGCTAAGAATTAATCCGTTTTGATTCTTCTAGTTAAAATCGGATTTTAACTTTACGTTACGGTGCTTAATTTGTCGCCCCTTAGCACTAAAACGGTCCGGGGCGGATGTTTTGGCCTATAATATAAGGAGTTGCTTTTTGACGCTTCCCTGATTGATTAGTTTTTGGAGACACACACACCCTCCGTTGAGGAGAGACCCTCGCCCAGATCAGGGAACCCGGGGGCGAGGCAAGAGACTAGACACACTACTCCAGACGTCCCCAAATCACGGGCTCTTGTCCCCCTGTGTATGAAAAGCACTGCCCGAAGGGATCTTTACAACCAACAATTTTTCTTTAGTACTCACGGTCTTGTTCTCTGCCTGTACTCTCTTATCGCTGTCTGGTTGTTCTCCTCCACTCCTTACAATTCTCAATGAAAGCTTTCTTTGTCATATAGTGCAGAAACAGATCAGTATGTAAGCAATATATATATGTTTTTTTGGGGGGGGGGGGTTTTCAAAACACACACACACACACACACACACACACACACACACACACACACACACACACACACACACACACACACACACACACACACACACACACACACAGCAATGATATAGGTATTCTGTTAATACTAACAACGTTATATATGCTGTAAAGCAAGGAATGATATGGATTCTGCCATTTCTTTGTTTTGGGGTTTTCAATTCGAACATTCGTTCAACAGTATGCAGAGAGGACAGATAAGCTTGCGATTTTTTTCGGTGCCATAAAAGTATCGACGTTCGGTGCCCAGCCCTACCTGGGGATTCCACCGCCATGGTTTTGGAGCGTCACAGAAGCAGCGCGTCTTGCCTGCCCGACTTGCAGATTTTGTTGTTTTGGTTCATTTTTCCTGGATATTTGTTCTTCTACCATAAAAGTCTACAAAGTAAATAGTTACTTTAATTTAGTCCAGTTATGAACGACACAGATGAAAGATTTGTGGCCGTGTTTTAGTTGTTACAGTAGTGTAGTGATGCGATATACCATCGGGAGTCTTCACAGCGTGTTTATTTTGAAAATTGACCGGATGCTCTAGCACTTCCACTTCCTGTCTGGCCTGTCGAAAACCACGTGGCTCCAAAATTAAAACCTGCTTCTGGGACACGGTGCGTCGCAGCTTGCCTAATCACAAGCATTGTCTTTAGTGGTCGTGATTGCTTTTAGTATTACAAAGTTTGCAGGGGTGTCTAGTTACCTGCAGCGGTGTTGCGGTTGTTTGGTCGCCTCATTGGTCCGAGCTGGTTGACTGGTCGTGTGTTCCTTCGTTGGGAGGCAGCATTCGGCCTGTACGGAGCTCCTCTCCTTGGTCCCTAAAGGAGGAGAGACAGGTTAAAGATTCACTTTGAGCTCTTAACACGTAGTCTCCGTCAGATTAAAAGTTCTCTTTAATGCTCACCATGTTGCCCTCTCGTCTCCTGCTTTGCTCCTCTGGCCAGTTGGAGAATCCTTCGTCCTCCATCTGAGACATTTCATCCTTGTCCCTATATGCTAACCCCGTCGCGCTGACAGAAACATGAACACAATGTACAGAAAGTTTAAGTTGGTATATGCTAAGAGAATACTTTACATGCCGGTTTTATTTGTACTGAGTAAATGTACTCTGTTGCTTTCCACCACTGATATGTCATCTTGATTTATCATCTTATATTAACAGTGCGTTAGTCTTCAGACACTTTGTAATATTTTCTGCTTTGTGAAATACCAGTTATTACATTTATCAGAAAAAAGGTATTTAAAACTCAGAATATAGTAAGTTTGGTAATATTACGTGCAGGGTTTTCATGTCCAAATCTATCCAACTTCACATTCGAAGCACTCTGGAGGTTTATTACCACAATGTAAAGTCTGATAAATACAGAGCAGGAAGAAAAAGGAGTTTAATCTCACCTGATTGGACCCAGGGGGCGCGGTGACATATTGTTCCCTGATATTGTGACTTTCACCCCCTCCAGCCTCTCCTGTCTCCTCCTCTCCAGGTCGTGCCTCAGGTCCCCCGGGTCTCGAACCGGCTGTCATCACATCATCAATAATATCAATAAAAAACACATATTCAGATAGAAATTTATCCGCAAAACCAATGAGGCCATTTTATCAACGGTCTCTACAGTGTAGTGTTTAGGATGCCAAGTATTAGATACGGAGTTTGTTTATGCACCTGCAAGGGTCCTAGTCTGGAGAACAGAGGCTCGTCGTCATCGTCAAGCAGCGAGTTCATGTTTAAGCTGAAGCCTCTGCAGAATAAGACATACACATACAGTAATCACTATCACCTGAATGAATGCAGCACATTTTAAAAACAAAACTACAAGATTAACACATTTCAAAACTACAAATGTAACAGTAAATAATGCAATTTAAAGTACAAACAATACAGAATGACAAATCCAAATTAAACAATCAAAATCAAAACTAGGAGCGACATTACTAGAAGAGTTCTGAACACGGGTTTAGGAACCAGAAGAACACCCAAGGATCACAGGCTCTTTTACAGAAAGACACTGGTCTCTTTTGACAACTTAAAAATTAGATAATAAATCTGTATTTTGCTCAAATTTACCAACATTATCCCTGACATATGATGTCAAGACTGTTCTTTATAATTGTCAACGCAGCCAATAGAACCCAGATTCAAAGAGATGCCGATTCCTACGGGACTAATATTATCACATAACCTGTGTGTTTGGTGAAATATGGTCGGTAAATTGCGATGGAATTTTTACTTTACAAATTACAGACATGGTAGATTAGCACAGACAAGATCACAGACAACCTCTATAATTATTACAAATTAGGGATTGACCGTTTCTCAGGGCAGATACCGATTAGTAGTTAATGAAACAATCGATATTTGGAGCAGATATGCATTTACAGTGAAAATCTATAAGTCAAAGTTAGGATTTTGGAATGTTACAAACTCAAACACTTTATTTAAATGATTCAAGCTATTATTTAATAAATTAAAAACTTTCAACATAATACCCAGTAACAGAGAGTCAGATAATGTTGTGGGCGGGACATTAAGTCAGACTCAGTGGAGAGTGAAACCGAAGCAGAGGTACAGACACAGCTGTAGCAGAGCCAAACACTTTTAAATTTATTAACTTTATCAGATATCAGGCAAAAAAAATGTGTACTTTTGATCTCCAAGTTTAAGAAAACTTGGATATTCAGCTCCGTCTGGACAGGATTATGATTACAGGATATATGATCATGCAATAACTACCATTAGAACCACTTTGATCACCAAAAACAACAAACACTATGCCCGTCTGTCACTTTTCAACGTACCGGTTTGAACTGAACCTCTCATCCAACGTCAGCTCCTCCGTGTCTTCTTCAGAGTAGCCGCCTTGTTGGGGCGCTGAGAATCGCTCATTCAGGTTGACCCCATCATTTCTGAAATACTGCTCTGTGAATTCAGAAAAGAAACACTTTAACAACCTAAATATATCAAGTATTTGTGGTTTAATCACAATCCAACTGCATGCCAAGAAACACTTTTATGATTTGTGTGTTTATCCAAACGTGAATTTCTTTTCACACAGTTTACACAAAAAGCACAAATTCAATTCTGTAAAGCAGTGTAACATTTTATCAGGATGTGACCCACGGTAGAGCGTTTCACACATTGTAAAACAGGTTAATAACTAACTGTGTACTGATCAGACATACTCTGCCAATTTGAATGCCAAAAATAATGTTATCAAACAGATTTCACTGCTGCAGGAAACAGCTGCTCTTGACACTAATTTTAAGATTTCACAACTTCCTCCTGAGCCCCAGGAGAGATCAGTGTATGAGCTAGAGCCGGCCCTCTATTAAACTAGACTGTGCAATGTTATTTAGATGTAAACTTTGGCATAAATGAATAAACAAAGCATTGATTTGTTTGACTTGTAAAATGTTATGTTCGAGATCTTGAATCCAAATAGAGATTAAACTCGTTTGTTCCCATTTGTGGTATGTTTTATGGTCTTAAACACACAACAGAGATGTGTGCGTGCTGTGCTGACCTTTGACTTGGTGCACCAGTGTGATGATTTCCTGGGCAAAAGTCCCAGTGTGCATGGCGTTCTCCCGGTACGTCCCAGAGTGCTCCAGCATAGGCAGGAAGTCCAGACGCTGGCGACCCACGTTGACCAGGTCTAAAGAGAGCTGCCTGTCCGAGGAGTAGCACAGCGAGCTGCGGAGGAGATGAAAAAGAATGAAACCAATCCAAGAGGTAAAACATGGTTCCCATTAGGATGAGCTCTTACCTGAATTAAGTACACAGAAGATGCGTTTTATTTACCAGTTCTGAAATTTTCACAACACATAGAAGCTGTTAGCTTAAACTGCAATTCATGCTTAGTTTCTACAGGAGGAAACACTGCATTACTCTAAAGTAATTTTACAGTTTTAGTGTTGTGAAAAGTTACCTAACTTGCTCTGTGTGGACGTTTAAACATCCGGCACGAGGACTGATTTACTCCTTTTAAAGTCTCTTTTCCACTTATTACTGTAGCTAGTAAAAACTGTTTAAATTCCTGATAAACTGAATATATTGTACTCAGTTTGAGCATATATTTGTGTATTTTAGCCAAAATACATAGTTTTAAAAAGGACTGTCTCCATCACATCTGGGAAAAAAAAAAAAAAAAAAAAAAAAAAAGATAAATAAAGTCTTTACCTTACCCAACTTACCTTTACCTTTCATGAGTTCCACGACTGACAAGGTTTACAATAACTATGTTGAATAAAAAAAGGGGATGTTCACCCCTGAAAGTACACCAAATCGTACAAATTCATAATCTTTTTATGAGGGTTTAGGGAGGTTTAGAAAGGCTTAAAAAAGGTAAAGCCGGAGGAGACCAAGATACCCCCTCTCTTTCAAACAGACAGATGAGTTCTAGGCTGGGTGAAAGTTCACACTTCTTTTCGCGTTTGATCCATTAAATCTTCCGTTTGGCATCTTTACTTTGGTTCTCACTTCAGCAGATATACATTCGGTGGACTCCAGTCATTTAGTTTGAATCCCCCATGGAAAACTTGACATTTTTATCACCCATCTTGTCTGATCTAGATCTGTGATCTTTGTTCAAACTTGCCCCACAGTTTCTCCAGGATTTAACAGATCCTCTTTTACCTTTTGGAGCCACTTCTTTTTTTACCAGAATCTATTATGTTGTTCATGTCAATTTCTCCTCTTTGCTGATGACACCTTACATTTCTCCATTGATGAGCATGGATAATTCATGACTTTAAAATATCTCTTCATCCGGTTTGATGCTGTGAAAGTTGACAGCTTCAATCACTCCCTTTCACAGCACTTGCGTTTATGTTCCTGGCTTGCATTTATCCTTTTTTCAGATTGACAAGATTTACATTTATGGCTTCAATTTGTGCACACAGCACTCATTATGGTTCAACTTCCTCCATCTTCCAGATATGTGGATGCATAGGTTCATTGCATTGATTTCTGATTTTCCCAGCACTGAAGATGCTGCAATTTCTCCTTCATCAACATTCATATTTATCTTCAAGGCTTCAATTTCATTTCTCCTTGTAACAGCACCAATCTTTTCTCAACTTCTTAGCATTGATTTTTTTGTTGAAGGCGCCAATTTCTCCTCCTTTCAAGAGGATTAATATTTATTCTCATGGCTTTTTTCTCTCCTTTTGATGGCCCCGATGAGGCTGCTATCCATTGGTTGAATACATATATCATCATGATTGTAATGTTCATGGCTTTAATTTCTCAATTTATCTGTATTGGGGACATCTATGTTCTTGGCCTCATCTTCTCCTTTCAACCACATTAATGCTTTGATTTCTCCTTTTAACAGCATTGATGTTTACGTTCAAACTTCAATTTCTTCTTTAAACCGTGTGTATTCATTCTTAAGTCAGTAAAGTATGGCTGGGGCTGTCAGGTTTGTCTTCTTTACCAGCTTCTCTGACAAGAAACTGAGATCCACAGCTCAAATTCTTCGATTAAAAACAGCTGTAGGTGTGTTTGTTCATCCATCAATCCCTGTGGCAAGCACAGTAAAGAAAAATAAGACTCCATGTTTGTCTGAACTTGAATGCGTCTCAGCATTCGCATCGTGGACATGCTTTGAATACCGCAATAACACCTCAAACACGGTTCAGTATTTGGCCAATTAAGGCAGACCTTCATCTTATTAAAGCCACAGGCACACTTCCGATATTTCCCTCTCATCCACAAGTGGTGGGAAATCGTGCCAGAACATCCCTCCCACTGATCGTGTGCAGGTTTCCAAACATCAGATTTGGCATGTGGAGAAACGGCTCCTGTCAAGCTAAAAAATGCTCTCATCTTCCTGTGAAATACCTTGATTCATGTTGTTTAAATATTCCAAACATTTCCCCCCTTTATCGCAGACCAATCCGATTACTTTCTTCTTTTAACGAGGTCTTTCTCTGGTGGGCTCAAGAGATATTGATTCATCACAAGGCAAGCAGTGTTGCTTAATTGCCAAAAGCTTGCACTTCTTTAAATCTTTATTTGACTTCTGTCAACTGTTTGACTTCCAAGGGACTTTGTTTTCAGGAAACAGACCTGTCCTCCTTCAGTTACAGTAGTGCTGGGTTTATACTTCCTGGTCCTGCTTCACAGACCGCAATCGAAATGTCTTCAATGATTCAGAGAATCATAAACGACAACTGTGGACCTCAGCTCAACCAGAGGCAACATGTGTAGCATCATTAAGGAGGTGGTTAAAACACAAATGTGCATTATAGAGATCGTCACATTTAGAGAGCTTTAAACATATGTTTTTCCATTTTCAGTCGAAAACAATCCAAATCTTTGCATGATGTCTTACCAAGACAACCTAACTGAGTGATGGCATACTGCAACATCCCTTCAAACATACTTCTCTACATTATTGTAATATGTTTGCAGGGTGTGTCCTTTCACAGCTGCTTTTAGGAAAGCAAGAGAGCAACAAAGAACCAAGGTCTGGTTCTGATCCTTTTCAATATGGTCTTTGAGACGATTCTTGCTCCGGAGAAGTCCACAGCATCTGTGTGATGGTCCACTTCTGCTGCCAAACCCCTCTTCACTCACACCGGCATGATTTCAAAGTCTTGTTTCTTCTGCGATTTGCCATGGTGTGTTGCTGTTTCTGAATACTGTTAGAACCACCTTCTTCGCCTCTTCAATCTGCCTCCAGGCTTGCTTAGATTAAAAGGCAAAAATACGGAGGACATTTGATGACAACATGCTCACTCACTAGCTCTTCTGCTAGACATCATCAGGGGTTCCCTTTATTTACTTTAATATGTCCAAATGATCTTCAATAATTGATTTTTCAGTCATTCTTTTGATTTTGGAGGGGTTTTGCTCTCCTGTATCTTGCTTACCAGATCCTTCCATCTCATCAGTGCATTTGCATAAAGTTAATGATGACCAGTTAAAGTTCCCAGCTGGTGAGCGTCTCCTGTTATTTGTATAGAATTATGAAGGAATGATTAGCAAGTATTGCCAGCTTGTTTATACTGTAATATGGTCACTTTCCCAAAGACAACCCCCAAGCCTCGTCAGAAATGTTGAACTGGGGTTTGGATTTCTTCAGGAGGTGTGAGCCTTTCCTTGGCTCTGTGCATATCTTCCTGGTGTCAATCCATACGTTTTCATGTGAGGGCGACTCAGTTTCAGATGAGAGAGTGTAGTTAGAAACTTCTGAGAGGCATCCTGATCGTAAGATGCAACATCAAATCTGGTAGATAATGGTTAGCAGTGCCTTACAGTATCCATGAGGGAACACATTTTAAGCAGATCTACAAACTGCAACACAACACAATCCAGTTCAATGACGATGTAGGTTGTGTGCCGTCATTTTCAACAAGCCTCCACTCTCCAAGTGGCTGTTTCTTTCTTCCTTGTTCCTTCAGCAACTTTCCATGATTTCAGAAAGAGAAGTGTGAACTTTACCCTCTCACCCTTAATAATTTTCTAAAAAAATAATATATAATTCTACCTGTTTTTGTTTACGGGTCGGCTCATGTCGACTTTGATGGTTAGCGTTTCCTCCGTTACAACCGTCATGTTGTTGGTCTTCTGATCGTTCCATGCTCGCTCCCTCTGACGGGGCATTTTGGGGTCTAAGTCATCCCTCTGTAGGTGCCGGTCCAAACTTCCAGGCCTTTGAGGTTCCCACTGTTGAAGTCTGTCTTCTTCTGCCCAGTCAGGCTCCCCTTCGATTGGATCCTCGTAAGAATCTTCCCTGAAGGCTCGGTACCCTGGTCTTTGCTCTTCTTCAGGAAGATCTTGGTATCCTTGGGAGGACTGCTGTAAGCGTGGTTGATTTCTGGGCGGTCCAGTCCTTCCACCCTGTCCGCGATTGAACTGCCCTCTCCCTGGGCGAACACCACCCCTCCCCCTGTTGTTCACAGGAGCATCCCGGTTACCATATCTCACAGGGTTTGGTCTATCTTGTGGCGCAGAGTTCCTCCTAGTTTCATGATAGTTGGAGTCTCCCCATTTATCTTGAAAATGGCGTCCTCTTGTGTCTTCCCGATCCTCCAACCTGCTGTCCAACGCCCTGAAACGCTCCGGAGAGGAGCCCATTGGACGAGGACTCCTCTGTCGAATAAAGTCAGGCGCAAGGTCTCCGCGATCGCCAAATTGTTCCCAACGTGACGGCTCTCTGCTGCCTGTGATGCCATGATCGTGTTCAATGACGAGTGGTCCCGAGCGGCGAACATCTCCACGGGGGAGGCTCCCCTGTGTGTCTCCTCCAAACCTATCTCTGGGTGTGTCCACTGAGTAACGCTGTTGCCCAAAGTCCTCCTCATTCCTGTACCTGTGACAGCATAAGAGGAGGTGACATGGTTCAACAATTATTCATGCTTATTATACAACTTCACATCTGGTTTTAAATGTACACTTTAAAATTAGCTTTTGAGTTATCCCACAGCCTAAACTAAATATCTGATTTGCTTATAACAAGTTTTAAAATCACTTTTGCCTTTAAAGCTGCCGTTTTAATTAACAACTAGAATGTGTTCAACATAAGACATGCAGAATTTTGAAGAAGTTGCAAAGCAAGAAAACTTTAAGCCATGCAGACTACTAGTTAGACTAGTATTATGTTTTATGGAAAATAAGTTGTAATGACAAACAGCGAGCAATTACGCTCTAAAGGAAAATTAGAAAGATGGGAATCCTCTGCATTCTTCGCTTCCTTGCGACAGTGCTGCAAAGCATTTTGCTTAAAATTTACCCAAGGTGAGTGGCGTCATCCATTTGTCTTCTTTGCCTTTTAAAGGGGGGGGTCCTCTCGTGATGTGAATCCTCTCTTCGTCTGTCTCTAATAGGACCCTGTGTGCTCCTCCTTCCTCTTTCCCTACCTGCTCCCCCTCTTTGGTCATCCAACCTCGCATTGGGACTTTGGTCTCTGAACCTCCCTCGACCCCTGCCCTGCTCCTCTCTCTTCCAGCCTATCCCCGGTTCTCTCTGCTGGTGGTCTGAGTGAGACTTCGGTGTCGGCGGCAATCTTTCCCTAGATATCCTCAGAGGCGACTGGGGCAACCTCGCTCTGTTTTCAAAACGCTGGAAGA
Organism: Perca flavescens; assembly: GCF_004354835.1. NCBI lineage: Eukaryota > Metazoa > Chordata > Actinopteri > Perciformes > Percidae > Perca > Perca flavescens. The sequence goes on from NC_041352.1 coordinate 24,422,451, forward strand.
GTTCTTTAAACCCTTCTCTGCGTCTATCTCCCCCAACTCCTCCATCATGCAGCGGGGAAAGCCTGCGGTCATCATCAAAGCCCATCACATCAAGATGGGGCGATGGTGGCCTTCTGCGATAAAACTCCTCCTGGTTTGGGTGGCGATGATGCACAAACTGATGGTCATCTGGGAAAGGAGGGGATATTCTCCGGCCTTCAGGGTACATGTCTTCCCTGGAGTAGTCCCAGTGTTCTTCAGGATCTCCTCTAGGGCGGTGGCTCCTGTCCGACGGATTCCCATCCAGTTCTGCAAGGACTTTATGAGGATCAAAGTCTGGTTCCTCCCATGGGAACCTTCTGGAAAAGTAAATAATGAAAAAAAAAAAAAAAAAAACTCACGTCACCACAGGAATCAATAAATCAGCATTCACATTAATACTCAGATCTTGTGAGACACAAATATAAAAAATGGCGATGAATTTACCTGTAACTTGGCGATCCGGGCCGTGGTCTTGACATTTTGCCAACCTTTAAGGAAAAGAGTTTTTTGTTTCAAAATTAAAGCTGCAGGAAAAATACAACACACCACAGTACAGGCAGTTATTACCCAACTACTTCATCTAGTTAAGAGAATACTTTCCTTCTTTTATTTTACAGAGTAAGACTGACGATTAACTAGACTGTCTAGTTTCTGTCAACAGTGACAAGACTCAACAACAAAAGATTCAACTCTATTGGCATCAAATTCTAGGTTTAAAAATTAACGTGTTATCTGTACAATAGAGAATGCCTGTTTTAATAAGTGAACCTGAAAAAGCTTGAAGCTGAACAGCAACAGGCTGCGTTAACGATGTTATTTGGAGATTTGAGGCTGCTCAAAAAAAAACAATAATCAAATCCAATTAGCTGTTGTCTAGGCCTGCACGATAAATTGTTATAAAATCCCGATCTCGATTTAATTTTTAAATGTCTTCGATTTAAAAAGAAAAGAAAAAAGAAATCAGTCCGTTGTGATTTGCAAGGCATACTTTGCCCTCGTTGCAGCATTGCAAAGTAACACCACAAGACTTTACCAGCACCTCAAACGTCATCACAAAGTGCAACATGATGAAGCCGTTCAAGGCAAGAGGTCCGAAAGACGTTTCATTTAGCCTATTTACAGCCATGTTCAGTGCCATATTCAGCGCAGAGCATTCTATTTTTGGTAACCTACTTTAATGGCCAGTTGAATGTTAATTCTATAAAAAGGCAAGCAGTTAAAGAGTGTGCTAAGAAATCATTCTGTTTTTGATACTGTACTTAATTGGCAATTTACAAACTCCATTTCTCTAGAAACTGAACCTGTAGCTGCAGCATGTTGACATGTTTTAAATTATGTAAAGACATGTTCAAGGAGTTCAGATAGAGCCGGTATCAGGGCCATATTTAGTTCAATATGTTAGGTCACCTACTGTACTTAAATGGCCAGTATTTACTTTATTTTCTTTATTTCTTGAAGCCTCTATGTTTACAGGCTTGTGGTGATGCACAATGTGCTATAGGTGCCAAAACAAATCTATGCTTGGTACTGCCAATTTGTTTTGTCATGATTCATGTGTGCAATAAACATTACACATTTTGAGAAAAAAATCGCGGCAGAGAATCGTGATATCAATTCTAAGCTAAAATATCGTGAGTCATATTTTTCCCTGAATCGTGCAGGCCTACTGTTGTCTCTAATATTACTCGTTGAAATGATTGTACGCTAATGAATGCGTTAATTTAATATTACAGTTTCGGCTGAATTATATCATGATATTAACTAATCTTATTGTTGTGAAAGTTATTTATTGTGTTTTTGAGTTAGCTTTCATTAAATAACGACTTTAAGTTGCTTGAGTTTTGAAAGTCTTGTATACATCAAGATGAAACCCACTTCACTAGTTTGTCATACTGTTAGCAATATCAGATTACTGGTATAAAATATGCTTATAAATATTGTGATAATTGATTTTAATCATATTGCCAAGTTCTGCCTTAATATTACTGCAGAGCTGCACTTGTTTTAGCTACTGTAGGTGAACTTAATGAACTGGCAATTGAATGCATGTCAGGGAGTCTTTCAGATTCACATTAATCTGCAGTTTATAGCTGCACAAATGAATATTAGATGCAGCTTGATCTGTAATTTTCTGTAATTGGTGGCTCTGATTTAGATGGTAATACTATAACCAAAGATAATGTATTAGCGTGATTCTCACTTGCAATGAAATGTCATGTCAAATACTACGTATATTTTTGGATGTTTACCGTTACAAACTATCATTACAACTCGGATCCCTAATCTTAGCTTTGTAGCCGCCTTGAGTGAGCACACTAACGTTAGCTAACTTTAGCTACCTACAAGCTCTGCTGAGTTTATGGGAATGGTTTTACTGATCGTGCGATAGCCCATGGTGAGTATTATAATATAATATATTCCCCAAACCGTCAAAACATAACCAAATTGTCCAAGCAAAACAGATTTAACGTATAGCTAAATGGCTGCCACTAAAGCTAACTAGCAGGTAGCTAAGGTTACGAAGTTGTCTTACCTTCGTCCTCGACACGCGCCAGGCTACCGCGACTAACGTTAGCGGAAGCAACGACAACCACACCAAAAACAAAACCCCGCAATATAACCGTTTGTAATTTTAGAATAAAGAACTATTTATTACAAGATATAACCCAAAGCTAGCTAAATACGCTGTGTTCGTCTTTAACGTCTGCAAGAAAATGGCTGTTGACGCCGCGCTGTGATCCGAACAGAACTTCCGCCACGGTCTTTTCAGAATAAAAGTAATTTAGTTTTTTTTCACAATTTGAAATGACAAAACAAACGTAACATAATCTACATTGTAGGGAGGTGCAGAAAACCCAATGGGCTTAGTTGGAGCCTCGACCTAAATAATGTTAAAATGTCTCAATATTGTAAAGAACAAAAAAATTAACATACAGAAAATATTATAACTACATCATAGTGATGGAAAAGTAATAAGAACAAAATAAGAACAACATTACCAAAAATGTAAACAGTAAATATGAGTGTTAGATGTGAATATAAATAAAAGAATACAGTTATCTCTTTGTTTATGTTATGTTTATATGACTTTAAAGTATCTATCTATCTATCTATCTATCTATCTATCTATCTATCTATCTATCTATCTATCTATCTATCTATATTTCTGTCTGTCTATGTGCCTGCCTGTCTGTCTGTTTGCCTGTTTGTGTGATATACTGTACAATAGTTTGTAATTTGTGTACTATGGTTATTTGCAAACATGTAACATAAAACAATGGATTAAGAGTATTTCCACCAGTAAAAAAAAGGACGAAAAGTTGTGAATGAGTATTATTATGACTTAAAGCTCATCATCTTGACATAGTAGGTAAAATGTTTGACTTATGTCATAAGTTTGATATAACATTTGTTCTCATTTTCTTTTCCTGGCTGAAACAGGTATATGTTCCCTGGGAAACGTTAGTAATGACTAAAGTTGGGTTTTATAAAGACCTTTGGCTCAAACATTGACAACAATGGACTTTAAAGAGCTTTTAGAGTCCAAATACTGGCTGTCCAGAACCACCAAAATACCATATTCACTACCTCTATAAAACAAATAGATGGTTTACATAGTATGATCAGTAATCAATAGATTACCTTCAATTAAATACCTGACATTGGCTCTTAGGGTAATGTCGAAATAACAGGTCACACATTTTGTCTTATTTTGAAAGATGAAAGGCTAAACAGGAAGTTGTCTTCTGTTACTAATAATTTGTGATTTTCCAGTCAATATTATAAATTATATCTGATATATTCAGAGCAATATACATCTGTGTAGGAATCTCAAGTAAAAATAAATGATTCACTTCAATTTTTGCAGATCAGTTTTAATTTCGGTGAAGCGCAAATGTAACACACAGTGAGATAAAATGGTAAATAAAAGTGGCTGCATTAGCCCTACACTACATTTGTCATTTCATAAGTCACTTGTTATGAATGTCAAAGATTAAACATCTCATACAGTTTTGAATCTTTCTAACATTTCCCTTCGTTTCATATCCTCAACCCAAAACATTTGTTTATTTATCCAGCTCACTGACACAAATGACTTGATGAAGTTTATTGTTCTTTTTCAGCAGTTAACCATGCACCACATCTACAATGATATATTCCACCAAGCTGCAGTGTCACAGTAATATTAGGATAAACATTATGTCCTTTATTTTTTACTTCATATACAAGGGAACCCCCGGAGACCCTCTTACGATGAGCTTCAGCAGAATCTGGAGGAATAAGGAGCTAACATGGAGAGAGGGAAGCCGGCAGGTGTGAAAAAACATAAAACAAAGTGCTGAAGGTTGCAGCAGTGATTGAGAACACTTTTCCCCCTCTTAATGTGGCACCTTGGAGGAGCAGTAGAGCCACCTTTCCCCAACCTGGTTCAAACTTGGATTCCTTTTCAACAATTCCCACCCACCCAGAAAGTCCCTGCGACTGAGATCATACTTTCAGCCATGCTTGCATTAACATACAGGCGCAGAAATAAGCTGTTAGGACGTTAGGACTCTGCACCATCATCACTACCACCAGCTTACTTGCCACCTTCAGGTGAACAAGTTAAACAGATTTATATAGAAATATGCATCCATTGCGCGCAACAAAGGTGTTAAATTGTAGACCGACCTCAGTATTATTTCTGGAGATTTGGAAGGTTTATAATGGCATGAAGAGGCGTTTTATTATACTACACTTTGTATTTTTTTTAAGGCTGATTCAAAAATGTTTTGTTTTGAGGCAGAACAATTGCATTCATTGAATTCAAAAATTAAATGTAGTATTATTCCCCAGAATTACATACCTGTCACCAAACCATAATATAATTGAGCAGTTAAATAAACAGTATGTGATTTTCCAAATTCACATATCACCTTTCTTTTTTACATTTTTAGGCTAAATAAACTCAAAGCATTACACTGGAAAAACTAAAAGTGTTTTTCACCAGAATGACATATCAGGCACCAAAACATAATGCAGGGAGGTCAAATTTAAAGAAATCCAAATGAATATTTGAATAGATAAAATAGAATGTGATTTTCCTTAAATACTCAACAAAAATGTACAGAGTTTGGTTGGTGGCCGGTCCTAATAGAAAAGGAATTTAGTTTACTCCACCAGAATGATAAACCTGGCACCAGACCATAAAGGATGGATATATAATTTAGAATAAATATAATGGAACAGTTGAATAAATAGAAAATGATTTTCCCTAAATACACAGAAAATTGTAAAGAGTTTGGTTAGTGACTGGCCAATTTTGTTTAAGGTGGGTGGTGTTTAGCTGGGGGAGTTTGGACTTATTACCTCAGTATTTATACAATCCTGGCTAAGGCCCTGCAATTGTATCCCCTCACGTCCTTCTGACGTGCCTGATTAGGTGCAGCAATCAACACAGACTTCCTCAAAGAATATTTGTAGTTCTTATTACCGTTCCTTCCAAGATCTTTTGGTGGAAAAGAGCCTTTAAAACAGCAAAAGTGCACATGCTGGATGAGCCACAGGAAAAGCACAGAAGACGGGTTGTTTTGACTGCACAGAGGTTTAAGGCCTCAGAGGTGATGAGCTGTTTAACACCAGACTCAGTTCTGAATTGGTGAGGTATATTTGAGTTGGTGGGGGGGTGGGGGTGAGCTGAGGTGGAGATAGAAGCGTCTTCAGAGCAGTGAAACACACAACTACTGTAAGTGCACACTATAAACTGCAGCTAGCGTGGTTACAGTCAGTGCCGGACATATACACAACACACTGTGTCAACATTTTCCCGACCTGCAGATAAAAATACAGGACATTGACATATTATTTTTTTTCTCCCTCGGCCCAGGTTTTTTTTCATGTCCTCGCTGTGGATTGTTGCACCTCCACAAAACATCCACTGATCAAGTGACGAGCAGCGGAAAAACCAAAGCGACAGGCTAAGTGTTAACGCGTAATCAGCGGGGTTATAATATCAGTCGGTGATGGGGTTTTTTTCTCCAGCGTCAGGGCGGCAGGAAATCTACAGCAGACTGTTTCTTTTTTTTTTTTTACAGAAGTAGGTGTCGCTGTCAGCGGTAGAGCAGGTCAGAGGTGAGCTAAACACACAGGAACCATCAGAAACACTGACAGAAAGAGAGAAACTGCCACACACTGTTCAAGTACACGGCTACAACCATTAACAGCTCAACTAGCTAGTCCTTACTGGAGATGCTACACAGGATTCACACAACAGTGTGTGTTTTACGGCTTCCCCTCCAGATAAACTGCTACAGAGCCGCTCCCCGACTCCTCCAACCAGTCAGATTTATTTACAGAGTTTTACAAAAAGCAAGGATGAGAGACTAAAGCGGGAGATAACTTGAGTGATATTTTGCGGCAGTGCAGCTGGGCAATGCCGGCTCCAACGGGAACAGACGTGGAGGAGATGGTCTGATTTCAGAGAGTTGGTCATTAAAAGATTAAGTCCGATGACGGGGGATTTTGTGAGTTGTCTGAAATGCAAAATAAATGTAGTCTGTACATTAAAAGGTAACTTGATGTGTGCGGATTTGGGCATCGGCCCTGAATCCTCAACTCCTGCCTTATAATGTTAAGTTTTATAACATGAACAAGGTGTTTCCTTAGTTTACAGTTGTTTCACTTTCCTAAATGTTTCCATATGACAAACATGCAACAATGCTGCTTCCACTCCCTTTTCTGTCATTTAACCATGTCTTAAATATACTTCCCATGATTTACATGATTTTGTGAAACTGTGTTGTGTTTGTGAGAGTCATAATTGCCCATTTGCACTGCCTTAAAATGTGGCCAGAAGCTTAACTGTTATGCGATGTTTGGTAATACAGATGTGAAATTAGTTGTTCAGCATTTGTTCCTGTGTGGAAATGATTGTTGTTGTTGCGGTCTCTTGGTCGGTTCCTCCTGTTTCTACAGAACGTGCGTGCTCCTGAAAAAGCCCTGAGAGAGAGAGAGAGAGAGAGAGAGAGAGAGAGAGAGATTAAGAAGACACAATGGAAAACTGTTCAAACCCAGCTTCAATTTGTGTTTTTAATCTGTAATGCATTTATGATTCAGTTAAACCCATCATGTCCTACACAGCTGAGTGACTTGGGAAACTGTGTGAATGCTCAACAAGTTAATTAACAAAAAAAAGAAAGTTAATTAGCTTCCTGTTATCATTGGCCATTCTCTTGTTTGTTTATCTCTAGAGTCTTTTATACTTTTTCCCCCTCTCTACCCATGTGAATTTCCCCATAGTGGGATTATTAAAGGATTTTGAATCTTGAATTAAATTCCATCGGATTATTTTCACTTCATGCACAATATTCTGTCCGGCAACTCAAACTGGCTCATTAGAGACATTTAAAGCTTTAAAGGTCCAGTGTGTAACGTGTTTAGTTGTTCATTATCAAAATCTGTATTCCTTTTGGCTTGAAATTTTACATTTGCATTTGCATGAACTGGGGTAGACGCTCCATCTTGAAATACGTTAGCCGATGAGGTGTTAAGCGTTTTCGCTGTCACATGATAAACTCACAGGTGCTGCTAATGCTGCTAATGGGTATCGTAGCTTCCCTGGCCCAGCAGGTTTGAAGAAGGACACACGGAGGACCACACATATTTAAAATCCAAACATCTTCTTCGCCCAGAAAAAGAAAACGGATGTTGAAAAGAGCATGAGACCGGCTTTTTAAAGCGTGAAGGCTACCGTAGCTGGAATTCGTACTTTGAACTGCGTGGCGCGAGAGAGAGTTGATTGCGATATATGATCTCAACGCTGGATGGGAGAAATTCCCACACTTTGGACCTTTAATGCAACCTTTATTCATTTCTGTGGGTACTTGGGTAAACAATTTGATGCTTGAAGAACGGTTGATGATACGATTTCATATTATTTATTTAATCATTGCAGAAGGGCACTGATGGCATCCTACAACCGTTGCTACAGGCTGAGCAGTACTAACCACCACGAGTTAACTGATTTTTATAGTAGAGCTGCAACGATTTGTTTAATCGACCAATCGATTAGTCGATCGACAGACAAATCATTGGTAACTATTTTGATAGTAAGTAGAAGAATAGAAGTAATTTTTAATGCAAAAAATTAAATTAAATGCAGTTATTAGCCTCTCAGATATGAAGGTTTCCTGCTCATTTGTGTTTTGTATCATATTAAACTAAATATCTTCGTGTTTTTGTTGGCATTTTAGGCCTTTATTCGATAGGACTGCTTGGACATGAAAGGGGAGAGAGAAGGGGAACGACATTCAGCTAAGGGCTGCAGGTCAGAATCGAACCCACGGCCGCTGAGGCGGGGACTGAGCCTCTGTATATCGGCACACGTTCTACCAGGTGTGCTACCCAGGCACCCCAAAACAAGACATTTAAAGACATCTTGGACTCTGAGAAACTGGGATGGACAATTTTCAAAGTTTTCTGACATTTCTTTAACCGAACGATTAATTGAGAGAATATTCGTCAGACTAAAGAATGATGAAATGAACCATTAATTGCAGCCCTATTTGATGGGTAGAAGAAGTGGAGGGTTTCTACCTGGCTACTGGACGTCCAGCTTGCTCGGGCCGACGCTGTGGATGAGCTGGGAGGTTTCAGAGGCGGCGCTGTACGCTTGAATCAGCAGGTTCTTGTTGAGGTCTCCGACCCCGCTGCCAGCCTGCAGTTTAGGGTAGGGGGGCGTTTCCCCGCCCTGTCGCTGTCCACGAGCGTGGGCATCCAGCTCCATCAGGTGCTCCAGGGGGCAGCCGTCTGTCCCCTCTGTGAGCGGTGAAAACTCATGAGCGCTCGGCTGCTCGTCCCTGGACACAGGACTGATGGAGACAGATGGAGAACTTAAAGACACAATGGTGACAGAGACAGGATTGGTTTGTTAATTTGCACTTTTCAAAACACAGCTTCAGTATTGAAGGTTTCGTCTGGCTTGCGTCATGAGCTACAAAATGAGATCTGGAAGGAAGCAGTCTCCACGTTTTTTGTGAATGAATCTTTCTTCCTTCGTCTCAGACACCCTATACAAACTTGTGTCTGTTTGGATGAGCAGCACAGGACGACAATGAGATGCACGACTGGAAGAAAGAAGCCAAAAAGGCTGATTGGTATGTGTGGAGTCACCTCAATGCAGACAACACTTGGCAGACAATGTACGAATGTACAAGCAGTAAGAAACAAAAAAAAACTACAAAAAAACTATAATTCCTTTTGTTATACTGACAAAAAGAACATGCCGACTCAATGCTAAAAATGATGCTGGGATTCAAAAATGAAGTTCTGCAGTGGGAACAAAACCAGAGACAAACAAAGACGTCTCACCTGACGTCCATGGACTGGACTCCGTCAGACAGCTCGTCCACAAAGCTCTTGTTCTCCAGGGGTCCCAGCATGACGGGGGCTTCGGCTGGAGTCGGGGCGTCCTCCTCTGAGGGAACCGCAGCCTCGGGCCTCATGTCAGACGCTGCCAACACACAGTGTCGCTTAAAAGTTAGTTTTCTGGGAGATTCAGTGGTGAATGTTATTATAATAGAGGCGCTGTAGGTCTGATTTAGGAATCTCTAACAGGAGAATCCTGCCTAAAACTAAAGAGATTAGAATATATTGATCACCAGAGGAGAAATTCAGATGTTGTAGCAACGGCAGGACAATAATAATAAGTACAGATAAATAGAGAAACATTAACAACAAATAACTAGAGGCATATGAAATAAAAATAAGAATGGAGTAAAAAAAATAGAAACGATACCAACTCAAAATAACAAGGAGAGTTTTTAAATAAAAAAAGAAATGGCTTATTCTTTCATCTATTGAGTCATTTATTTTTTATATTTTTGGTACATTTAATGGCTTATTCCTTCATCTATTGAGTCATTTATTTTTTATATTTTTGGTACATTTAATGGCTTATTCCTCCATCTATTGAGTCATTTATTTTTTATATTTTTGGTACATTTAATGGCTTATTCCTCCATCTATTGAGTCATTTATTTTTTATATTTTTGGTACATTTAATGGCTTATTCCTCCATCTATTGAGTCATTTATTTTTTATTTTTTGGTACCTTTAATGGCTTATTCATTCATCATTTGAGTCATTCATTTTTTATATTTTTGGTACATTTAATAGCTTATTTCTTCATCTATTGAGTCATTTATTTTTTATATTTTTGGTACAGTTAATGGCTTATTCATTCATCATTTGAGTCATTTATTTGTTGTCAGCTTCCAGCTTTCAGAGTAACTGGCTGCTTGTTAGTCACATTACTTTCTAGATCATTTCTTTGGCAGGTTTTGTAACTCAGTGTGTCTCACCTCCTCTGATCTTGCCTGTGCTGATAAAACAGCAGTAACGTAAAGCCACTTTGGGTTAGAGAGTTCAACAAATGCTGCAGTGTACTTGGTGTTGGTGTTACTGCCTTTTAAACCAATAGGAGGCGCTGTTTCCCTGCCTGTATAACACTGCTGAGTCACACTGCAGCGGACACGCATCTTATTCAATTATATAGAAAACTAATTATACTGAAGGAACAGGATTATACTTCACATCCAATTAAACAAAACTAAAAAAAACAGGGTGGATATGGTGAGTCAATAAGTCGTGCAGAAAGTAATAGAACAAAATAAATAAAAATAAATAAAAATAAAGCAATGCGGTGTATCTAACATTCACCTGCAACACCAGACAGAGGCTCGACTTCACTCTTCCGGGTTCTCTTCATGATCTCCTCAATTCTCTGTGAAAACAGACACAAGGAACCTTTGTTTTAATAATTGTTTGCACCGTATTTTTAATATGTGTCACAGTTTCAGGATGCTCGATAATGGCGTGTGAGAAAGGCCATTTGCTGCTTTGACGTTAGTCTACTGTATATCCACGACGTTCCACTTCCGGTCCACCGGAAATTACGCCGGATCACGCACGCTCTTTTCGCCCGGATGTCCGTTACCCTCCGCTTCCTTTGTGTCGGGGATGTAACCTCCGGCGGATTTGTGAGGACTATGGTTAACTGCTCCTCGGATCTCTGCAGGGTAAATCCAGACAGCTAGCTAGACTATCTGTCCAAGCTGAGTTTTCTCTCGCACGACTAAAACAACTTTTTACGTACACATGTTCCACCAAAACAAGTTCCTTCCCGAGGCTATTTTGCAGAGGCACCGTGGCTCCGTCCGGCCGCCCAAGACGATTGTGATTGGTTTAAAAAAAATGCCAATAAACCAGAGCACGTTTTTCTCCCATCCCGGAATGCTGTGTGGACTATCCAGCGCTGTGAAGGAAGGTCTGGCAATTCGAGACTACATTGATGTAAACTCTATCATTTAGGAAACAGACGTATACGTTTAGATCTGTGGTACCTTCTTCCTCTGCAGTCTCTCCTGCTCCTCCTGGATGTGCAGCAGCTCTCTTTCCTGCCTCTTCCTCTCTGCCTCTTTCTGGGCTCGCAGGAAGGCCTCCTCCCTCTGAAAAAACACCCAGAAAACATCCTCATGTCATGTATCTTTCCGTAAAAGGGGAGTATCGTTAAGTTGTAGTTGCACATACCACCTTAATTAAACGATGCAATCAAGAAAACACTGCATCTGTCCCCAGGCTAAAAATGGGAAACTAATCTTAGTTTTATAAGGCAAGGCAGCTTTCTTTAAAGAGCAGTTAAAAACAATAAAAAAATCATTTGTTTAAGAGAATATAAAAACAGCTAAAATATGATAAGATAGGCATAAAATACAAGAATAAAAGTTACAGTGCAGAGTAAGAAATATTATAAAAATACTTTAAAAAGGCAGCATCAACCAGTAAAGTCTTCAGCCTTAATTTAAAAGAACTGAGAGTTGCAGTTTTTTGGGAGTTTATTCCTGATATGTGGAGTATAGAAACTCAAAGTGGCTCAATGATACAGTTTCCTGTGTTTATTTGACCTGACCTCTCGGTCCAGCTGATCCTGCATGTCCTTCCATCTCTGCTCCTTCTGCCGTCTCTCCTCATCCTCCTTGTTCCTCCTCTCTTCCTCCCGCCTCACCCGCTCCTCCTCGGCCTGCAGTGCAGCTCTCTCCTGCCTCTCTTTCGCCTCTTGCTGCCTCCGCAGCTCCTCCTCCGCCCTCAGCCTGCAGCAACACAGGAAGGTTTGAGCTGAGCAGGCCACCATACAAACCTGCGTTAACTTAAGAATAGTCGGATGTTGTCAAAGTGTTGATAGAGAGGATTTTTGGTGTTTTGGAGGTTGATTTTTGTAACGTTCATTAGCCTGTTAAAGGTGCTGTAGGTAGGATTGTGAAGATCCATGACTTAGCCAAAAAATTTGAACATCGACAACTCAGTCCCTCCTCCTTTTCCTCTAAAGCCCAAACTTGCTTCATGTAGTTCTACTGGAACATAGGGTCAGTTTCAGCAAATATGACAGAAAGTTAGTTAATATATAAGTCTTACCTACTGCCCCTTTAATACTGGACTGAAGATAATATTTTGGATCAATTGATTGTTAAAAGACTAAGTTGGAGACGGTCCATTACAGATCATCCTATGTAAATCGTGATAGTTTTACTTCGTAAATTAACACTGATTTGTATCCAAGAATGAATACTGAAATACTGGAAAAAGCAGCTAAAAAGATCCAGTCGGATTTGTGACAAATCTCAACTACACGTTTAAACCAGAATCAGAATCAGGTTTATTGCCAAGTATGTTATCACATACATTGGAAATTTGCCTTTGTGTTTTGTTGGATAAGAACGAATAAATGGTAGCAAGAAGGAAAAAAACAAGTATGACAAAAGTCAACAATAATTACAATAAAAAATGTGAAAAAGATATTAAAATTTATGTAAAACATGTGTTTTAAAAAAAATTAAGATTTGGTTATTTTTATAACTAACATCACGATATACTGTTATCAAAATATGATTTGTTTCTTCCATTTCACCCAGACTTAGCTTAGGCTTTTAAGTGTACAAAATCATACATAAACACACATGTAAACATGCATTTTATGGCTGCAATTTACAGTTATTTCCATTGATAATTAAATTAGAAAAATGCCAGAATATAGTGAAGAATCCTCATCGCAAATTCCCAGATCCAAAGATGATGTCTTTTTTGTCTCAATATCTTTGGATTTTGGATTATTAGTCAGTTAACTATCACTTAAAACAAATAAATACAACAGATCTTCACACTCGAGAAGCTGGAGCTAGGAAGGTTTGGCGTTTTTTCTTGAAAAATGACGATTAACTTGAATGTATAGCTAGTTTGTTTCAGCTCAAATGGACGCCCACCTCTCATCCTCCTGCCGTTGTCTCTCCTCCTGCTCCTTCTGTAGTCGGGCCAGACGTCGTCTCTCTGCCAGCAGTCTGGACGCCTCCTCAGCATCCTTCGTCCCGCCAACACTCCTGCCTGTGGGCGTGCCTGGAGACTCTGTGGTGTGGAGACAAAGATGCAGTATGACTTAACAAAAAAAAACTTTCAGGAGTCAGAATAAGAGGTGAAGTGGACTAAAAGTGAAAAAGACAGTTTTTGACGCATGCATGCATGCATGCACGCACACACGCACGCACGCGTGCAACAGACGGACACACACACACAGACACACACAGAGTCATACATACACACAGAGACAGAGACAGAGACAGACACACACACACACACACACACACACACACACACACTCTGTGCCTTTACCTGCATTCAGTTCTTTGCTGGTGGATTTGGGGATCTTTTTCTCAGAGGCCTCAGATTTGGTTGATTTCTTCTCAAGGGTGCCCTGACTTTTGAGCTCAGTGTGACCCCTGTCATCGGTGCCGGGGGTGGTGGCTCTCTGCCGGAGAGGGGGGGGGGTACTGGCCGGGGGAACAGGGCGACTGGGCGCGACTCCTGTTGGACCTCACCCTGAAAACCAGCACAACCACATCAGGTCACATGGACTATAATTCAGGTAAGGGGTGTGTGTGTGTGTGTGTGTGTGTGTGTGTGTGTGTGTGTGTGTGTGTGTGTGTGTGTGTGTGTGTGTGTGTGTGTGCGTGTGTGCGTGTGTGTGTGTGTCATACCGTTTCGGCGTGGCAGGGCCCTTGCTGTTGGCCCTGAAGGAAGAACTGCGGGCTGGTGTGTTTGGAGTCTCCCCCTGCAAGTCACATTTACAAATATTACTGTGATAAGAACAAGAGCACACATTTATTCAAATAGTCAACCATAACATTATATACAACATCTGGTCCAAATATATGTCAGCTACAACATGAACGTAAAATCTTCTTCCTGTCTCGTCAAACCCTGATCTATTTCTTCTGCTCCATCATGGCCCTGTGATTATGTCCTATATGTTCTTTCAAACCAAATCATTTCCTATATTGATTTAATGGTTTCCACCCGAGAAACCTGTTTGGATCTCTAAACAAAAAGCACCAGTTTTCAACAAAGAGATTATGTTTATCTTTCTGCTCCAAGAAATATAACACATCCTGTAACATGGTGCATGATAAAATACCCAGATTATTCTAATCTAGATTTCATTTCCCCACACACCCAAATGTGTGTTATATTTCCTGCTGGAAAAAGCAAAGACGATGCAAATAAATTGCTGATTAAGAGTCCTTTCATGGTAAAAGAATCATAAACTCTGCAGAAGAAACCTTTCACTCAGATTTCTGTGTTGTTGTTTCTTTAAATAGACTTGTCGCCTGTATTTAACACTCAGAATAATCATAAAAAAATAAATAAAAAAATAAATACTGGGCTGCAACAATCACATAAATTATTCCTGAATGTCATGCGTTACCGACTCTTGGTTTTTGCCATCTTAATTCTGATGATATAATGAAAAAGTCATATACAGCTGCGGGCATGTGTGTAGGTTTGTGTGTGTGTGTGTTTGTGTGTGTGTGTGTGTGCGTGTGCGTGTGTGTATGGGCTGACCGTGGGTGTTTTGGCTTTGGACGCCTCTTCAGGAAGTCCAGCGATGCTCCTGCGGTTGGAGGAACTTCTGTATGGTCTGTGGTTGTTGGGGGAAGCTGTTCGATGGGACACAAAGGACACTGACGGGTCACACGCACACACAAAACACACAAAGACACACACCGTGACGATGACACGGAAAATCATAAACCAATGAGTGAGGATGACACAGTTCAGCAAAATATTCACAGTAAATAAAAAGAGATGCTGTCTTCCTTTTGCCTGTAATCCTGACAGAGATATATTTGACCGAGTCATAGTTGTCAAGCGTGACTCGGGACTTTTCCCTTACTGTACCTCTCTCTGGTGAATGGAGGGCGGCTGAAGAGTTCGAGAGCTGTTTGTTGATTGGCTGATCCATCCCGGGTGGAGACAGGAAGTCACTGACTGATTAAAACAAAGAAAAAAAACACACTCAAATCACTCACACAGACACGTACATGACAGCGAGTCAAAGCACTGACTGCTGCAGTATCGAAGGAGGATGTAAATGTCATGTTTAATAAAACCTCCCGATCCTCGAAAACAAACACCCATCGCACGACACACAAAACTGCCGGCTCACACAGAAAATAATCCTGCTGATCGATAAACCGTGCAGGCTGCCGGATGAATAACCTTGGTGATGGGAGACAGAAATGAAGCAGCAGAACAGAGAGCAACCTGCTTCATCGTGAAATGGAGGAGGATGATGATGATGCAGAGGCAGCCGCTGCAGTCCCATGAAACTGAGAGGAAAATGTTTCCTACAGCACCTGAAGGCATCGTGACAACACCGGTGAATCGGAAGAATAGGATTACAATTCGTGCAATTGTGCAAGCAAGTGACAGAAAAGTGCAGCATTTCAGAAGAAGAGAAAAATAAAACATGGATTTTTGCAGCGGCTGCTTCTGTGATATGGGACTGGGATGATTGGAAATGTCTGGTGGATCTGTGTGTGGGGTGTGGGGTGTAGTGTGTGTGTGTGTGTGTGTGTGTGTGTGTGTGTGTGTGTGTGTGTGGTGTGGTGTATGGGGTGTGGTGTGTGTGTGTGTGTGTGTGTGTGTGTGTGTGTGTGTGTGTGTGTGTGTGATCTGATCTTTGCCTGTGTGTAGGTGGGGTCTAATACGTTTCACAGATACAGGGGTAAATGTCTGGTATGATTTATGGTGTGTGTGTGTGTGTGTGTGTGTGTGTGTGTGTGTGTGTGTGTGTGTGTGTGTGTGTGTGTGTGTGTGTGTGTGTGTGTGTGTGTGTGTGTGTGTGTGCGTGCAGGCATGTGTGTGTAGAGGGTGTTTTATAGACTGGGCTCCCTGCTGAGAATGATATGTCTGCATCACCAAACACAGCCCTGGGCCAGGAAGACAGGAAGTGGAGCAGCCCTTTGTTGTGATAAGGGTGTGTGTGTGTGTGTGTGTGTGTGTGTGTGTGTGTGTGTGTGTGTGTGTGTGTGTGTGTGTAGCAGGGGCTCCAAACCAGACATTAGCTCATTAGCCACACAGGAGAACATAAGTACTTGCACTGTATGTGCTGTGAACTGTTGATGAAAATGTTAAACAATAGAACAAATGTTTCTCTCTCTGTCTCACACACACACACACACACACACACACACACACACACACACACACACACACACACACACACACAAATAATGTGTGTAAACACACAGTCAGTGTTGGAGGTTGCACATTTGTTGTCTTAAAGAAATACATTCATTCATTGTTATTACTTTTGGATGAATTTTTCTTTTGTACTGATGAAACTGCTTATTTTTCAAACTTTGTGTTTAGTCAGAAAATGTAATTACCTTAAAACATGTCCATGGAAAGAGTCTAAAATTGATCTTCGTAATACTGGTAGCGCAGTTGGTTTTGAAAATCACATCACCGCGGGAGTCAGCAGAGTCAAATAATGTCACATTAGTAAAATCTAAACAGTAACTGGATGTAATACGTAAATATCAGGCAGCTGATATTCATACTACCGAGGAGCAGAGAGAGGAGAGCTTCAACTGAGGTAAAATATTGCACAGTACAAATTTAAAATCAAGTCAGCAGAGTTTTTAGGCTGACAACAAAATACTGCTAAGCTGCTTGATATAAATGTCATCCCAATTTAAAGTGTTTTTTTTTTTTTTTAAAACATATGTCTTCACCCCGGCAACAGAAAGCTAAAAAAATTACTTTACTAAATAAATGAAATCATCTGTGTGCTTTCAACATGTGATTTTTTTTTCTTTCTAGCTTTACGTTGGGTGTCGGCTGCTGGATATCTCTGCTTTTGTGTGACACAAAGGACTGCAGATAGGAACGAGTTGTAGTTGAGATGTTGGAGGAGAAGCCAGTGCGAGAGGTTTATGTATGCTGTAGGGGTGTCACAAGTCCAATTCTAATAATCTTGGGGCTCGAATTTTTGTTTAAAAATTTGTTACAAATTGACTGGTGAAAGAAAAAAATATTCAATTTTGGCATATGGCTTAGTGTGGTACACTTGATACCATGTAGCCTATCTTTTTAAAGAAGAATAGAGCTTTTTCACGGCAGACATGTTGACATGTCATAGCAGGAAAAGCACAGGTGTATTCAAAACCATTACTGATGGCTGCATTCCACTTAGGAGAGACCCTGGTATTAAACCATTACTGATGGCTGCATTCCACTTAGGAGAGACCCTGGTATTAAACCATTACTGATGGCTGCATTCCACTTAGGAGTCCTGGTATTAAACCATTAATGATGGCTGCATTCCACTTAGGAGAGGTCCTGGTATTGTGCATGCTGACTCACTGAAATATCTTACTGGGACACTTGATGGAACTGAGCCATCGTTAAGGTTATCAATTTCAGCTGTGCTTTTCCTAATATGCCAAGTCGAAATGTCTGCTGTGAAAAAGGTCCATTTAAAAATGTAAATGACAGTCAGCCATTAAAACAATAATCTGTTAATCTTTACGATACAATATTCCTAGGGTGGGTCCCAGGTCTCTTATTTGACATATCCTCGCTACTTGCTTAAACCGGAAGCCGTTGTGGCCCTCCTTCGTGAAAACTGTCTCAAAGCTCTTATAACTGCCCCGAGGAGAGAGGATGGAGGATGGAGGAGGGCCCACCGATGAGCTGTGAGCGAGAATACAGAGAGCAGCCTTCCCGGAAGCCGTGCGGCTGAAATGTGTTGCTAACTCCGCCCAAACAGCTGAAGAATGTCTCATCCAAACTCAAAAAAAAATGTCTTGTTTCCTCTCTCCTTGAATGATTTCATTTGCGTCCGTGGGATGGACTAAGACGCGAGGAAGCAAAGCAAGTAAAGGAACCGTGGATGCAATTTAAGGACCTGGGATGTACCCCTAGTCTAACAATGGCATAACAGTCAGTGCTGAAAAAGAAAAACATTTTTTTTTAAATGTTTCAATCACTAGTCAAGTCGAACCATGGATTTGAAGGATCGTGACACCCCTAGTATGTTGTGAAGTATGTATGTGAATCATGTTTCGGCATCTACTCAAAGAAAAGAGTCAATATATGAAGATAAAGAAGATTTGACAAGCAACACTGCAATGAATTGATCACCAGACACAGCACACACACACACACGTCATAAACACACGCAAGGACGATAAAAGAGCCGATGTGACGGTACAAAGACGTCGACACACATGCGAAACAGAGGAACAGCTGCAGGTGAGGCAGCAGCGGTATGAGCGTGGCACACACACAGTCATGGGGTCTGTACCGTTACGGGATTGGCTGGCGCTGGAAGCAGCAGGAAGCCCATTGGGCTGAGCGGAGCCAATGGCATGGCAGGGCGGGGTCTTAGGGTTACCTGGGCAGCAGGTGAAGCAGAGCGGAGAAAGCAAAGCGTTACACACCTCAGACACACTCGTACACCTGCGTCGCTAACACAACACACACATACACACGCTGACATAAAAAGTAAAGACATAGTGACACAACGCGCTCAACACAAGATTCCCAGCAGGAAGTGACACATCAAAACCTTGTTAAGTCGAATCATCGAGACAGACACAAAGGGATTCAAGATTAGAGCTGCAAAGATTATTATTTGTCAACTATTAACTTAATTCGCAACTATTTTGATAATCGATTAAGGGACCGTTCGGTATTAATGGAATGGACCACCAGAGGAAAATAGGGGAGGGTCATGTGTTTTTATTCTTTGTTGATGGGAGGGTCATCCATTTTTTTTTTGTCTAGGGGGAGGGTCACCCAACTGTTGTATTCATGAGAAGAGCAAAATTTCAAAGTGGCTTGTTTGGTGCGTATTTATCCATGTAGCTCCATGTAGCTCTCTCAGTCTCGGCACCTATCACTAGCAGATCAGCCAGACCTGTAGTATAGAGACCGTGGGATTTCCCAAACTGAAAAACACTGATCCACATTTTCCACTATTTTCAGACATTTTATAGACCAAACAACTAATCGATTTATCAAGAAAATAATCGACAGATTAATCAACAATGAAAATAATCGTAGGTTGCAGCTCTATTTGAGATGCAACATGAATGGTAAGGTTGTGTTGAGTCATCAGGACACACTGAAACTTTGTCCTGATGACAGGGCTAGATTAAATGTCAGGGGAAGTCGAAAAAGTCTGCAAAGACCAGGATTGTCTGCATCCAAAGAGTTTTGGAGACATTTCTCTCTGAATCACAAAAGTCCACCTCATGGTGGCACTAGAGGAAAAAGTCAGAGGATCACTAAAATCATTAGGATTCATCCTCTGGGAACAACGAATGTCAAATCAAACTGGATCAGAAATAAATCCAGTTGCTATTTACCTCAGTCTGGACCAGCCAACGAGCTGAAAGTGTGGCTGAAATTGGAACCAAAATAAAAGGCCTGTTGCTACTAAAAGTCGGTTTTAAAAACAGGCTTGGTTCTCTTTGCAGTTAAGGAAAATAAAATAAGAAACATTTGAAAATGCACCCAAAAAAGTGACTTCTGTGGGCTCTGCCAATTTTAAAAACGTCAACACAAATCACAACTCGTGATCTCAGAGGTTCATTCAAAAAACACAACCCCACTTAAAGGCATATTGTATTAAATACAATTGTATCTATAGTGTGAAATCATAATATAAGTTATCTCAGGACACTTTAGAAGGGGGTGAGAGAGAGAGAGCGAGAGGGGGGGGGGAATACAGAAATATGACTTATTTCCATTTTGGAAGAATCATCTCACTTCACACACTGCCTGTCAGTATCATATACATTTAGTTTCAGGTCTTTTTGAAGCTATATGATGTTGAAACTGAGTGAAATAGTTCACGTGTTTAATGGCTGCACCAGTCAATCAAATGCAAATATTCCAGATGTCTGATGAACAGATTTGGTTCCTTTAAAAACATTAGGATCTCCACTAGAATTTAAAATAAAGTTCTGTGGTTTGAACAGCCTTTGGCTGCTCAGCATGTTTCCTGTTTGCATTATTAACATGCTGAAGTAGCCTGTTATAGCTGGTTGTTTTATTGCCTGAAAGGTCAGCTTATTATTGGACGATCAACTGCCTCCATATTTCTTTCAATTTTCCAGAACATAAAGCATGTAAACACAAATGAGTCAGCTCTGATGTATTTCTAGTACTAGCAAAAAATACGAGTGCTGCCTTGATGGAGTAAATAAACCGAGAAAAGGCAGCTATTATCAGATTTTTAGGTGGACTACCTTGGAACCAGAGAAAGATGCGCAGCGCGCGCACACACACATGCACACTCTTTGCATCTTTAGTGAGTCTCTGTCCTCTAATCGAGTGGGACTGTAAGATGAGATGCTGCTGCTGTTTCTGCTGCAGTGAGCGTTCTGCTGGGCCCGACAGATCCCAGAGCAGCTTCTCTGCCAGTCAGCCGGGCCGGAGCCAGGCCGGCTGCTGGGTGGACCCTGAACCCGGGTCAGTGCCAGGACGGCTCGGGCTGATGGATACTGTGAATAATTGATGGCGTTATGAAAGCACCGCAGGATGTAGAGCTTAGCTGGCGGCCGACATGACGGCAGAGATATCGCAGAAAAGACGAGGACGGTGTGATACCGAAGAAAGACACAAACTGAGAGACGGATGTCGGCACAGCAAGCAGCCTCGTGTCGCACTTTGTCTGCGTTTATGTCAGCGGCCTTGGTGCGTTCAAGGTGACATGTGTATCTCTTCTGGGAATTAGACGCTGACTACCAGCTTGGGAATAAAACAACAGCGCAGTAACACACACACACACACACACACATACAAATACAAACACACACACACCTGTAGCACGTTTACCAGCCAAAACCACCAGATTTAAACCACAGCTTCTGTCAGTCTGATTACAAACTGAAGCTCTGAAACACACACAGCAGACACACACACACACACACACACACACACACACACATACACACACACACACACAGCCTCGTCTAACCCTGATGGGGTTTAGAGACAAAGCGCTGAGCGGCTCCTGCATTGCAGCCTTCACACCCTTTTCCATCCACTGCCCTCTTCTTTTCTTAACCTCCATCACTTCTCCCCACATCCTCACCTTCCTCTGCTTATCCTCGTCCGCTCTTCCTCCACAGCAGTCCTCCTCTGCTTTGTCATCCCCTCCCTTTCATCCGACCATCCCCCTCTCACTCCTCCCTCCCCCCTTCTCGACCTCCAGACCTCCCCCCCCCAAACACCTCTCCTCTCCTCCTCTCCTCCTCTCCTCCTCTCCCCAGCCCCCATCAGTATCCGCCCGTATGGTCCCTCCTGTTCTACATCTCAAACCAACCCTCCACTGACATCATCACCATCGCTCTCCTTCTCTCTCCATCACCTCGCCAACAAAACCCCCATCATACTCACCCTCCACTCCATCAGGCGGTCCTCCCCACGTCCAACGTTTCGGCCTGTTATCCAGGTGGTCCCGAGCCTCCCCCCCTCCTCCTCCTCCTCCTCCTCCTCCTCCTCCTCGTCTCTCGGCGCCTCCGGCTCTCCGGCGGACCAGGGCCTCCAGCCTCTCCTGCTCGTTGCGTTCAGAAATAGGGAAGAACAGACATTCTCTCACCGAGCCATCGCTACGGCGACGGGTGCCCGGCGATGCGCACGGAGACAGCTGCGCCATGGTTACTGCACGCAGCGGCCTCGCCCCTCCGTCCTCTTCGCACTCGTCTGTTCTGTGTCTGCTGGCGGTCACCAGCGCTCGATCGCTGGCTCGTCTGTCACTCAGTGATACATAATCCAGCAGCGCTGCTCCCTCTCTTTCTCTCTCTTTCTCTCTCTCTGTCTGCCTCTCCCTCTAGGTAACACCGACTTCCTCCCTCTCCTACCTCGCAGTTGTTCACCCCACCCCTCTCTCTCTCTCTCTCTCTCTCTCTCTCTCTCTCTCTCTCTCTCTCCGTCTCTACCTCAATCTCCCTCCCTCTCTGAGTCTATTTCAAAGAGCAGTTTAATCAGGCGGGAGGGGACAAAATGCAACCGGTCACCACCCCCACATACATGCATGACACACACACACACACACACACACACACACACACTGACTGGGTAGGTTGGATATTGATACTGGCTATCTCCAGTGCTTCTTCACTCTTTCTACCTTCTTCTGCCTAGTCTCTACACACAAAATGTACAATCTAAAATACACAATCACTTCATAACAATATAATACAGACCACAGCAGAACAGCAATACAACATACTTTATACATGATATTATATGGTTCAAATGAATCGTCTGATTCGATATGAATTAGGTCAGGGAAATCTCAGTTACAATACCAATTTAGCTTGGGTATAAAAGAGATTCTCAGAGAATTTCTGCTGTAAATTGTACAAGCAAGAAGCAACGGTCAAATATTTTTTATAATGCACCAGGTTAATGTTTACTATTCCCCAAAGAGTTTGTTTAAACGACTTTTTACTTAACAGGACTCACATGACAGTCATTGAAAAGGCAGATACTAAAATTTCGGAGTTGTATTAATCAATAAAAGATCATTAAAACAAAAATTTAAATTGGAGAATCGATGATTTGAACCCAGCCCTAGTAATTATTATTAGCCTATATTACTGTTTATGTCTTACTTTCTCCTTTGCTGCTCTCTTCCTGCGTTTTATTTACAACCACATCCCATTCTGGTCTTTCAATCAAGGACCATTAACGTGGAGGTGTTACTGAGCAGACAGCAGTTGTATGTACGGTTAGCTACACAGTTTAAAGCTGATGGTAAACTGTCTATAAATATATGAAGGAGGGAAATGCCTCGCCTCAGCAATGTAATGGGTATTTACTGAAGGTGCATGCAGAGTCACGCACAAACTGCAGGAGGGAGGGGAGGGGTTCAGAGTCAAGCAGAGGGAATTAAAAAGAGACAGCAGAAATGTAAGATGAAGGGGGGGGGGGGGATGGTGGAAAGAGAAACATATATATTGTAGATATAGATCAGAGAAGAAAAGAAGAAAGGATGAGCAGACTGCAGCAGTCATTTAAAATTTCTCTGCGCAAAACTGTGACGTTTTGGTATTTACTTTTTGATTTATTATTCTGTTTATAAGGTGCGTGGCAGCGCATTAAGCAACACTGATTACATGCAAATGTAACAAAGTTAAGTAATAATGGACTTATTTACATTTGCAGTGTCCTTTCAGACTGTAAGCCTGACACACTACTATTAATGACACTTAGGCCTCCTGCACACTGCCGGCGTGGCGTGAGCGTGGCGTTTCTGTTGCGTGCCAGTTGTGTGGCGGCTGCGTGGCGTTTTCTATGTCTTTGCACACCAGAAATGTGTCGTACGCGGCGCTGCTGCTGCCTCTACTGGCCTTGTCTGGACACATGTATGTTTTCCATTGATGAACTTAAATAATAGCGTGTTCTTCAACTTTATTTTGTCAACATTTTTGTGTTTGTACATTTGTCTGCACATATTTTGATATATATATTTTGATATTTCAATTCCCTTTCCTGAGATAATAAAGTCAGAATATTATAATGTACAGAATATTTAGTTCTGTATTGACAGGTGCAATATTTGAAAATCAATAATTTTTTTATTTTATTACATTTATATCTGCATTTATGTCAAAACCTAGATACTTTCAAACATCAAAATGTCACTTATTAGACATATAAACATCTTTTCGTATTCTTTTTTTGCCCTGGAAACGCTTCCAACACGCTTTACGTGAAAAATAGGCGTCGGCCCTATTTCTAGCATACACGCGTTTTCGGTTATCCTGAGACGTGCGTGTCACGGAGGCGGGGTCCAAGCTCTAACCTGTTAACATGGGAGCCGAAATGAAAACGGAAACGCCACGCAGCTGATAGGCTCACGCCACGCAGCCAGTGTGCAGAAGGCCTTAGACAACTAACACAATAAAACAGCTAGAGATGACCAGTAAGCTAGAAGATATAGCCAAGAAATCAATCAACCAATCAATCAACCCCCAAGCAAATAAACTCAACAACCTAAAGGAGCTGACTGTTCCAAACATGACTCTCCGCTGATTCACAATCTTTAAATGTTACGACAAGTCTTTTTTATAAATTGTATTTTAAATTTTAAAAAAGACTGCTGTGAATAAAACTATTTATGTGGTGATAATAATCACAAAACTACACTCTACAGCTGAAATTATTAATAGATTCATCGATTAATTGATCAAGAGAAGATTAATTAGAGACTATTTTGATTATTATAATTATAATAGTTTTAGTAATTTTTCAAGCAGAAAAGTCAAAGCTTTGCTTGTTCCAGCCTTTAGACTGAGTATTTCATGCTATTCTGCCATATAGTAGCCTATATATAGATAGTTACATTAAAATCTTAATGTTTATTTTTTTTGTGGGGGGGGGTTTGTTAAAATGTCACAGTTGGTTCCGAGAAATTGAATCATTTATTTCACAGACAAACAATGAATTGATTGATCCAGGAAATAATCGACAGATTAATCAATAATACAAAAGAATCGTTGGCTACAGTCCTACCAAAAATCTT
Organism: Perca flavescens; assembly: GCF_004354835.1. Lineage (NCBI taxonomy): Eukaryota > Metazoa > Chordata > Actinopteri > Perciformes > Percidae > Perca > Perca flavescens. The sequence goes on from NC_041352.1 coordinate 24,447,388, forward strand.
GGTGGCACTTCACAGAGTAGACAGTAGTTTACCGAAATACACAGAAGGACACGAAAGGTGCAGGTTGTCTCGGCTATGGACTGAAAGAAATATAAGTTTTTGGGGTTTTTTTAAGATTATTTTGGGGCCTTTTAGGCCTTCATTTCCATGGGACAGCCAAAGACATGAAAGGGGAGAGAGAGAGGGGGAACGACAAGCAGCAAAGGGCTGCAGGTCGTAGTCAAACCCCCACACATGGGCGCGCTTTTCAGCAGGTGAGCCCCCCAGGCATCCAATCAGTTACATTTTAAAGTAATTTGTCAAGCATGATGCCAGGCATGCTCTGGTTCCAGCTCTTCCAATGTGGCATTTTGACAAAACAAATACTTTGATGTCACGTAGAGCTCTGGGAAATTGTGATTTAATATGTTTTTTTTATATTTTTGACTAGAAAATAATAAAAACTGCGAGTCAAATGAGAAAGTAACAACCTTTTATACAATAAATGCTTAAGAAAGGAAATTAAAGGTGCATGTTGTCTCGGCTATGGACCGACACAGAATATTAAACTACATCCAATTTCAATTTTAGACTCATTTATCAAGCAGACAAACGCCAAACATGCTCTGCTGTTTTTCTTTGCTTTATATCGTTGTATAGTGAATATCTTTTGAGTTTAATACTATTGATCCAACAAAGCAAATACTTTGAAGTCACCTAGATCTCTGGGAAATTGTGATTCATTATGTTATGTTAGACTAGATAATTAAAAACTGCAAGTAAAATAAGAAATCTATGAGAAAGCAACAACCTTTTGTACAATATATGCTTACAATAAAAGCCTAAATTCATATCGAAATCCTATATTGAAGCCTTCTGTGTTTTCTTCATTGAATCACATTGATTGTGTGGATTTATTTCCCTTTTTTCAGAGGTGAAATACGTGCTTGTCACAGCTCTGCGAGCATCGACTGTCTGTTCCAGTAAACGGCACACGATACGCTGATGGTGATGTCATTGCCCCACGAGGCTGACCAATCATTATGTCATTAAGTTATGCATATGAGTGTGTGGAGTGGGGGAGGGGCTGTTAGCGAGCAAACAGAGCCTTTAAATCAATAAAGACAGTGACCCCTCCCCGTCAGAGAGGTGAGCGGTGAACTTTCTGTGGATCAGACTATCAGTCGTGCCGGGGGCTTGTTAACCCTTCATGTGCTGCTTAGCCTTTCAACAGGCAGAAATTATTGATATTCTGGCTCGAACTGAAAGGGTTATCGCACAAACGCAGCATTGTAAATAATGTTGGGCTCTAAAAAGGATTATAATAATAATAATAATAGTGTGAGTCAATGGTTCTCAGCCAAGTGATGCCCACTCATGACTCATGTAGAGTGGTGAGTTTTATTCCAAATGCACTGAACATGAACAGAAATATCCTCTCTGATGGTATTTTACTTGTGCTACACTTGCGTAAACGCTAGGGCTGCAACTAACGATTATTCTCATTGTGGATTAATCTGTCAATTATTTTCTGGATTAATCGATTAGTTGTTTGGTCTATAAAATGTCAGAACATGGTAAAAAAAAAATGTGGATCAGTGTTTCCCAAAAGTCCAAGATGACGTCCTCAAATGTCTTGTTTTGTCCACAACTCAAAGATATTCAGTTTACTGTCACAGAGGAGAGAAGAAACTAGAACATATTCTAAGCTTTTCCATTTTTTCATTTAAAAAAATTACTAATTCATCAATTATCAAAACAGTTGGCAAATAATTCAAATAGTTGACAACTAATCAATTAATCGATTAACCTTTGCAGTTCTAGTTTAAATGACCCTATTTTCTTCCGTTTTATGCACCTAACTACAGTGATTGTGTGGTGGGCTCTGAGCGCTGCCAAGATGCAAGTTCCCTACACTCAATGCTGTGCCTGAACACATCCCGTGCTTTTTTTATGACGTTTTATTTACTTGATATTCCTTTAAACTCGGCCCAACAACAGCTGGAAACACACTGAATCGGTTATGGATCGACACAATTAATTCAGTGGCAGCTCAGAGAGAAAAAAAAAAAAGGAGAAAAGAGAGAGTGATCATTGGTGGAAAAGATGCTGTTCACCCTGTGATCCAGTTTCAGTTTAAGTTTGTGAATGTTAAAGACATTAGTGATGGAGAGGAAGGATGAAGCAGAAGCAGAGGAAAACATAACACGGTCTTTGGAGGAGAATGTAGAGGTGGGTTATGCTGCATTCATGTCTATTTTGATTCATGTATATATGAGTTGCCAATTCACTATTGTTTATCTGCCTATCAAAATGATATTGTGTGATCATAACATGTTATCTTTTTTACAATAAATTCAAAGTAAGTCTGACAAAAAAGTTGTTTAAGATTTGGATTTATACGTTTTTTTTGTTTAAAGCATAATAACAGAACATCAATTTGAACATTTCAAATGTGACTTTTCACACATTTGCATATGTATATACTGTATGAATTATATCTGTGTAACATTTGTATTAATATTGTTATATTGCTTCTAACCATTACAGACTGCTGACTTCTCAAAAAACATAAACCTCAGAAAGATGTCTTAAATATAATTAATTTTAATTGCAAATGTAGCCAATAAACAAGTAAATAAATAAGTGAAATTGGATTAAGGCGCTTCAACAAACAGGGCTGGGTAATGAATCTAAATATATTTTGAGTACACATCGTATTAAGTCACTGAAAACAATCCTGGGTCAGATTTCTAATCTTGATAACTTCATTTAGAAGAAAGTCTGCACTGCTTACGTGTTATTCTAACATGCTTCTGCTTCCTGTTCAAGTTATGGCACAGTTTATTTTTTATTTATTCTTAAAGTGCTCATTTATGAGCACTTTAAATCAGTATTTTAAGCTTTGTTTGTTTGGCGTTAGGGGTCTGACAGCCTCTGTAAAACCAACCAAAAAGCTTCTAGACTCTACAGTTTGAATAGTTAACACAACAGTGAAATTATAATTTCAGTGTCAGTGGATGTCAGAAATGAGATGTCATTCTGTTTTCTCACTTTTTCTAACGTGTATTGAATGCATCATTAGTGCGCTGTGACTTCTGACCTTCTCTGCTTCTTGCTGCTGCCGTCTCTTCTCCTCGGCTGCCGCCCGGCGCTGCTGCTCCTTCCTCTTCTGCACCTCCATCTTCCTCCCTCGCTCCTCGGCGCAGCGATCCAGCTGCTGCTGCGCACGGCGCTCCTTATCCCGCAGCACCTCCGACTTCTCTGAACACATGAAAGGTGGGAAGTTAAGTACAAACACAAATATTATTTTGAGGCATTGCTATTTTATTGAAGTATTTTCTTTTTTCGGGAGACTTTCTACTTTTTTTACCCTAAATTTCAGAGGGAAATATTGTACTTTTTACTCCACTACATAGCCGGGCAAAAAATTAGCTTAAAGCTGTGGTAGGCAGTTTATTTTGGGCGTCGTTGGGCAAGAATATTGTAATTTAATACATTCTGGGAGAAAACTACACTTCTGCTTCTCCTCTTGGCTCTGTTTTCAGTTTTTATAAAATCTAGCCCATGACGGGGAAACTTAGGCCAATCACAGGTCTATTTCAGAGAGAGCGATCCTATTGGCTGTTCTGTGCATGCATTGCCCGTGCAACAGAGAGGGGAGTGGGAGAGCTGCAGGAAGAGGTCTCACTCTACTCTAAAATCTGCTGTTTTTTTGTATTATACCCACTGCAGATTAGATTTAAATACTAAAGATCTTAAAAATAGATTTTCACACAGAGACCCGTTCAAGTCAGGATTTTAAAGGTCCCATATTATGCTCATTTTGAGGTTTCT
>NC_041352.1:24456203-24496203 GCF_004354835.1 Perca flavescens
ATGTGATAGGAGGTCGACTTCCTACTGACCCGACTGTCTTGTTACTTAATGACGACTCTAAATTACACCTGCTTGGGAGACAGAAGACAGTTTGGCTAGCCGGCTCAACCGCAACCAAGAAAATGATAGCTGAATTATGAAGATAATGGGAGCAAATCAAAGGTTGTAATGTGATTAGAGGTTTACCTGGAAGGCTGTTGTGACTGGATGGTGATCGAGCAGGAGATGCATTCCTGCTGGTGATCAGCGGTGCAGGAGGAGGGGCCAGCGCTGTGTTTTTGGAGAGAAGAGTCAGACATGAGTCGTGCTATGCCGCTTAAGTGGTAAATAAAGCTAAAAATGGAAAGCTTGAGTGGTGAATGTGACTCCTGCATTTGTCAATGGCATCCAAATGGGATAAATCTCCTGTCGGTCACTGTGTCGCCTTTGGGGTCAGGGGTCAGTGTGAGCTGCCGATGCAGCACCCCTGAGTGTAACCTTTAAGCCTTCTTCCTGTTGTGTTTTTTATTTCTAAAGCTGTTATGAAAGTGTCTGTGCACACACACTTAACACACGGCGGGATGGGTGCAAACGTCCTCTCAAAACACACACACACACACACACACACACACACACACACACACACACACACACAGTTATTAGATATGCAAATACATGTAAATCTGAGCTAAATCCCAGTGCCCCATGGGTTTTCTCTACTTCATGTTTATTCAAAATTGAGATCATATGCAAAAAAATGATTAGCTGTTTTCAGTTGAGGAATGTGAGATATGAAGCTGACAAGAAGCTGCTGCATTAATGAGGGAACATGGCTGATTTAAGGAACATCCCCTCAGTCTGTTACTAACCAGAGATGTAGTGGTTTAAATAAATGCTGAATAAAGAACATTTGAATCCATAAGAGGACAATACATGCCAACATAGTTTCCTTAAGAATACTGTATGAAACGCAGCAATAATTTATATACTCTGGCATTTATAAGTTAATATATTAAATATCTCCATAGATAGTAAATATATAGTTCCAGGTGCATTGCAGAAAACCTCCCTTTCCCATTTTAGTGGTGACATTATTCTTTAAAATATAAAATATCAAGTGCAAAGCATAGCATGACGTGTGGTCTGTGATCTGTGGTGAACAATTGCCAGATATACATCTTTCAGTCTTATCCGTTTAAATTGGTAGTCTCGGGCTTATCAGTCTCCTTAACGTTATAAACTAGGTGTGTGTTTGTGTGTGTAAGCAACAACAACCATTGCTTGACATTTTCATGGGAATAAACTAAATGTATAAATGAGAGCATATCTTTCTCACCTGTCATCTCAGTGCAGCTTGGAGCCACTTCAGTCATTTTGAAACGTCGTCGAATATTTTCATCAGAGGGACCTGACAAGATCCAGAGAGCCGTCGAAACCCAAACAGGAGACCGCCGGTGTTAACACAATGACTCAGGGAAAATACGGAGGAAAATATGATGCTAGGAGTGAGGAGCCTATGGAGAGATGGAGAGATGGAGAGGGAGGGCCTTATGCTAGCTAGCATAAATGTCCTTCTGAGATGCTGTAGCAATGATGTCGTGTTCACCAAGCTCATTTAAAACAGTATAGGCCTAGCTGCCAATATTGTAGCCATAGGCCATTTAAAGATTCAATCAATGGCGAGTCTACTTTCTCAATTCTCCATAGCTTAAAAAAACTTTACATTTAAAATGTTATGTGGATGTAAATGTCGCTTAAATAAAAATAAAAAAAGAATACATTTTATTTATTTTTTTATTCATTTCATCGCGGTTCAGTACATTTTGGCAGTCTACAAACCTGCAACCGCTTCACAGTTGGCTTATTTACATATTAATGCACCAAAAATCACCACTCACGCCGTTATGCGTCGCCTAGCAACCAGCTGTTCGGGAACTACGTGGCTTGGCAGAAGAAAACAGCAACAGCCGTCGAGTAAATATTACAACTAAAACACCTTTATTAAAGGTTTATAGGGGTTATAATTAAAATATAAAGGTGTGTTAACCCCTCCCCCACCCCCCTCTCTCACGTGTCTTGATTAGGCGCCCCTCCTCTGGCTCGTGTCAGAGCGCACGTGCCAGGCACAAGCAAGCCCCAGCGGCGGATTACGTCACATCGGGCAGGCTGCTGCTGTTGACATGCAATATGGGTCACTCACACACAAGTCCTCTATTAATAACTACAAACTGAATTTTATTGTAAATAAACCAAAACCAATCATGACCACATACTGTGCCAGTGGTGGAATGTAACTAAATACAGTAGAAAACACTTCCACACCACTACGTTTCAGAGGGAAATATTGTACTTTTTAAAATTAATTTATCTGACAGTTTAAATTACTTTATAAATTGTTTTTTCAAAATAGTCGTTTAACCAATTAGTTCGTTGACAAAATTATTTGGTACCCATTTTATTAATCAATTAATTAAAAAAATCATGGCGTTTGCAACCTTATATTCTAATATTTTGGGCTAATTTCTCAGCAGATTGAGACTTTAAACCAGAATAAATACAGAACACCTCAACAACCGGTTTCAAGATTTGCCTTCATGGGCATTCAACGTCGTTTTGGGAGAATCCAGAAACGCGTGAATGTTTTGGGAAAGACAACTGGACAACATATGATCTAATAGTAGTGACATTATGGGAATAGAGAAAGTCAAAGCACACTGAAACAGACAGACCGGTCAGAGATCAGGTTCAGAGCGCTGGTGGGGGGCCTGCAGCTTCGGCACTTTGCTCAAGGACACATCGGCTAATAAAGATTTTTTTCTAATGACAGAAATAGTATCAGGCCAGACATATTGTGCCCCGTCAACACCCATCAGCCCCGGATGTTCTTGACTTGGAGCTCTGAAGCGCGAGAGGCCGCTTCACCAGACACGTCCTTCTAATTTAGCTCAACCTCGCCACCTTCAGACCGGCACAGGAAGTGCGTGTAGCGCTCCAAAAATCACTATGCCAGGTCAGTGGAGTTAAGATCTTTATTGGAAACCCAGCCTTAAACATCATAGTACATTTTGTATTAATTCAGAGTTACAGCAACAACAGCGACCGGCCCCATGAAGTCTAGAGCAGCGGTTCCCAAACTGAGGTGCTGGGCCCCCCTCAGGGAACATGGGGCAGTTTCCAGAGGGGGTAAGAAGGAACATTAACTTCTGTATATCATTTTTGTGTTGTTTTGTTTAAGCGACTGAGGTTGTGTTGGCGGAGGAGAGGTTTGGGACCCGCTGGTCTAGAGAGACCGTGACGGTGTGTTGCAGCCACAGAACGAGCAAGCAGCAAAGAGTCCAAAAACAGAACACGGAAAACACAAAAACGCACAGAAAACACAAATAAGGGAAACCATAGAAAAATACATTTTGATTCTTCTTTTAAATTCAAGAGGAGAGAGGTCGCCTTCATTCAGGCCATGGTTGAATCCAAAACATACGATGTCAGTGGAATATGATGTAAACAAAAAGATAAGAGCCGTACTCAAATGTCATCTCTCTTTTGTCATTTATAAACAGCTTTCAAACTGCCTAAAACGGTATAAACTGTCTCCCAGGCTACAATGATACAGACTGCCAAAAGGAAAAACACAAAATGGTTTATCTTTTTATTGACGAATCCAGAGATTCTGTACTTGCTGCTAAATTCCACATAAAGTGAAATCAATATAAATACATTTTCTTTTAAAAAGATGACTCATTTAGTGCGAGATATTCTGCTGTCATGGTATCGGCGTGAGCCTCCTCTAAGCAGTAAGTGTTTACGGATAATACAGGACAAAAAAAAAAAAAAAAAGAAAAACTTCTGTGAATTTCGTTGATGTTCAAAACAAAAATAATGTGAAAATCTAGCAAATGCTTTGGATATTCACCCTACATATGATGCTGGTGATCAGCCTAAATTCTCCAATCCAAACCGCATGAAGGCAGAGAAAGCAAACTGTCTGCGTCATCGTTCAGTCCCCAGGCAGCCTGCTGCATCGCCCTCCAGTCGCTACGTGATAACTCGAGACAGTCGCACTAAAGCAGCATCTCATATTCATTCATATCAACAATAAACTATAAAGTACTGGTGTTGTTTCTTCCTCTTTCTACGTGAAATGCACTTAAAGTTTAAAAAAAAAAAAAAAACAACGTCTACTGATGGTTAACAGACTGGAATCAATCGAAACATACTGTATATTAATAAACTGTATTGGATTGGCATAGGCTGATCTTTTATATTAAAAAAAAAAAAAAAAAAAAAAATCATAATTGGTGCGGTGTATTGGCTCAAAATATTCCAATTGGAGCATCTCTAGTAAAATCCCACCTTCCCCCTCCAGTAGCAGGTCTTTAGATCTGTAAAAGAGAGAAAACAAAAAGGTTTTATAACTTTAATTCTGCCTTTTTAGAATTGTATTTTATGCTTTAAAAAGGAAATTATTGGACTTTCATTTGCTGCATTCAGTTTTTAATCACTGAAGATGGTTATCCAGCTTTTATTGTGTTAGGAGAAGGGATAGGTGTCATGCTGCCAATAGGATTGAATACAGACACCCAGGAAAAGTTCTTTAAAAAATGAAAGGAGCTTACATCATCAATGTCCTCATCGTCGTCGCCAATGTCATCAAACTGGATCTCGTCGTCGTCTCCGGGCCCGAAGGTGTCCGTCTCGTTGATTTTGGCTGCGAGAGAGAAGGCGGACAGGAAAGTGTTAAAAAGGAAAACACTACTCGTGTTCATAAAACAGAAAAACTATTTAAAATACAATGTGTGAAATGATTCAGGGTATACGGCTCGTTAAGCTAGGCTTATGGTAGCCGCGGTGTTGCCAGGGCGACGGGCGCGCGCCATCAAATGACGTCACCACAGCGGTCGTTTCCGGCGCGTAAAAGGCCCCACAAGCTGTCGCGGCGCTTGGTCATGCACCTCTGAATTTTTGTTCAACACCGTCAGCTAGGAAGAACAGGTTCGTCTGTACAAGCATCTGTGTTATTCTCCATTTTCTCTATTCATGCATGACAGTGGTTCACGCTTATGTTGTTTAAACCGCTAGATGGCTATACTGAGACGCACCACTATAGTGTCCTAACCTAACAGCGCCTGACTTTTTGCTAGAAGCTAATGGTGCGTTCTTTTTGTCTTGTAATCGCGAGTAGTAGCTCGAGTGTGACGTCACATCTGTGTCGAAAAAACGAATAACCGCATGTAGGCTACTGCTCTGCTTTCTGCTCAAGACTCGGCTTAAAGCCATTGTTGTCATATAGAAACCGAGCGTCTCTAGCCAATTTCAGCTGCACGAGCTACAAAATAACTAATTAGGCGGTATTTAACTCCTAATAAGACTGTAGAGACATGTCTATAGGTAGCAGTATACAGCGCTAGGTTTAACTCCTAATAAGACTGTAGAGACATGTCTATAGGTAGCAGTATACAGCACTATGTTTAACTCCTAATAAGACTGTAGAGACATGTCTATAGGTAGCAGTATACAGCGCTATGTTTAACTCCTAATAAGACTGTAGAGACATGTCTATAGGTAGCAGTATACAGCACTATGTTTAACTCCTAATAAGATTGTAGAGACATGTCTATAGGTAGCAGTATACAGCACTATGTTTAACTCCTAATAAGACTGTAGAGACATGTCTATAGGTAGCAGTATACAGCACTATGTTTAACTCCTAATAAGACTGTAGAGACATGTCTATAGGTAGCAGTATACAGCGCTATGTTTAACTCCTAATAAGACTGTAGAGACATGTCTAGACGTAGCCATCTTTGAAAGTGAACTCGGGGTCCTCTGAGTTCAGACGACTTGACGAGTCGTATATATACGACCTCGGGGGCGAGCTCTTTTTGCAACTTCTGGAATGTTTCGCGGTACGTCAGTTTTTTAACGTGTGGATGTGTTTACTGCTCTTGCCAGGCAGCCTGCTTTCCTTAACTTCCAGTTTCTTCTTCTCTACTACTTCTTGCTCATTCACAGATTATTTTGTCTGTACGCCCTGTGGTGTTTCGGAGAGTACTGCAAACGAACAAAGCGTTGAGCATAAAAGTCTCTGTGTGCACTCGTAGGGCACGCGCACACAGTGTCCAGCGTGAGTATACAAGCACCTTTAGGAGGTAAACCGTTGTAATGAAGGTCAGGGCTGTGAAAAAGGTCAGGGCCGTCACAAACGGCACATTATTTCACCAGTTTCAGCCTTCCGTAACGGGACTGTTCCTGGACTTGTTTCACTACAGTTACGTTCAGTTTTTGGATCCAGCAGCCGTGGCGTTGGTTTAACTCACCGTGCTCTGGCAGCTCTCCGTACGCTTTCAAACTGCGAGCCTCGTCTGCGTTGTACTTGAGGATGACATCAGCTTTGTTGTCCTGAAACAGAAGTTGTGGTATTGCAGTGTTTAGGGTTACAATGTTTGAGTGTTTTAATGATAAGAGTAACAAATTACAAGAGTAACAAATGACAAATGAGTGACAAATGTCATACAAATGACACCTAATGACAGAAGGATCAACTGAAGATGACTGTACAAAAACCTGATTACCAGAGTGAAAAACTGTAAATGTACAGCTACTGATACAATGATATCCCTTAATAAATAGCAAGATACAGTAATTAACACAATTAAACGCCCATTCAAAAAGGAGTGTTTTTAGCTGACATTTAATGCTGATGTATTGGTGCGAATTGTGAACAGACAGCAGAAGAACGGTCACCCTTTGTAGTAAATCTAGACTTGCAGGGAACTGTGAGAAGTAGGGGTGTAAGAAAAACATCGCTACACTTGAGTATCGCAATATTTTATTTTGCAATATTGATTTATTTTTATTTAGTTAAAAATATTCATGCAAGACAGTGGTTCACGTTTATGTTGCGTTTAAACCCCCCCTACCGCTAGATGGCTATGCTGAAACGCACCACTAGTGTCCTTGCCTAACAGAGCCTAACAGTGTCTAGCAGTGCCTGACTTTTTGCTAGAAGCTAACAACGTAGCTATGGCTGAACTTTGGCATATCAACATTAGCTCACTAAGGACCACAATCCCAAACTGGCAGTTTGATTTTCTGTGTACTGAATTGTTTACCTAAAGTAAGCTTCTTTGACTTTTATGCACATCATGTCTTTTTTTTTAATATTAGTTTTTCTAAAATTATACTTTAAAAAACCCCAATATATTGCTTTACACACAGTAATGAAATATATTGCAATATATTGAATCGTGACCATGTATCGTGATACGTATCGTATTGCCAGATTCTTGCCAATACACAGCCCTAGTGAGAAGAGCTTTAATAAGTTTTCATAATGGAATACCTTGTAAATGACTCACATCATTTTAAATTGTGATCTATCTGGTCTCTTAGTTTCAGTTAAAAGCCGAGCAGCTGAAAAACTGAAATAATTACTGAATGCTTGATACAGTTACAATAATCATGACAGGGTGAAAGAAAAGAATGAATATTTTTCTCCAGACAGAAATGGTTTGATTACAGAGATTAAGTCTGAGAAATAAAGAGTCCGCACAATGCTCCAATAAAACATATATTTAATAAATTGTTTTGAGCGACCTGCTCTTCTTCAGACCTTGGTGGTAATTAGAAAAATATACGTTTCATGGGAGCATTATCTAGTCTACAGACTCTGTTTCTCAGTCTTCTACACGTTCTTCTGTCCTGCACCTAGTATTTATCATATAGCCTGTGCTTTTTCTTGATTTTAGAGATTAACTGGTAAAAACAAGAACAAATATTCACTTTATACTTGTTTTTAAAAGTTCAGATCTTAACTAAACATGATTCCACAAGAACAGGACCTTTTTATTTGCAAAGCCATGTCAAAAAAATATCTAAAATAGCCGAGTTGCCTTGTTCCTTTATATGTAACAGGATAAGTTGTTAAACTGATTGATAATGTCAGACGTTTGCCGGTAACTATTCCTTCTTCCATTTCAGAGCACAAAAACCCTTAAAATGTTAAATGCAAAAGGGTGACGGGTCTGTTCTGTGTCGTGTGTGAGCGACCAACACACCTGGTAATCTCTCAGTCCGACCAGGATGATGTCCGACGTGTTAATCCAAACCTAGAGGGAAACCAAACAGAGCAGAGGTTACCCCGTGTCATACAGCAACACGCTGCACTTTGTGACCCTCACACACGCGGTCAACTGAGTCCATGCTGCCGCATGAACAGTGGCTGACTGACCATTGAGAACACGCAGACTCAGCATCACGTTACGAGGTTTCCTGTGTGGGCTGGTTAAGGGGGGGGAAGGTGCGAGGGGACGGTCAGGACATTCCTACCTTTTTCCGGAGTTTTCCTCTGATGTGGCAAAGCCGCTTGGTTCCGTCAAAGCACATGGCCTCCAGACGTCCGTTCCCCAGCATTTTAATCACCTGAGCATATTCTGGAAGACACAAGAGAGCAAACGACTGTTAAACCAAGGTGATAGAAAGACAGAGATCGGGACATTTACATGAACCAAGTGCTGATTCAGTCAGATACCAAGACATCATGTGGAGGTCCTTACAGAGAGAGAGATTATGAAATAAAAAAAAAAGTATTATTTATACTTTTCCCACCATCTAATAGGTGTCTTGCCTCACTTGACATAAACACATTAACTCTGCTACAATTCTAACATTTGTATGATATATATTATAAGATTTGGGCAACATGCGAAGTGGCGTTAAATCACACAGCAAAGGTGACATTTTAAGGAGTAAGGTGAGTGTTAAAACTATTCTAGTAACTACACTTATGGGCAGCTCTCACCACCTCCCCTAACCAATTTCCTGTGGGAAAACAGTTTATGAGAATAAATCATAACTTGAAAACACCTTTCGGAGTTATAGGCCAAAGCCACAGTGTGCGACAACTTATACCAAATTTGTCTGGAAATATAATTTCACATAAAAGGGATAAGTTAAAAAGGCAGAAAGGGCCGAGGGATGGAAACAGCAGAGGCCTCTTTGTCCCTGGTGTCTGAATAAGAAGGTTCTACTGTTGAAGTTGTACAGGCTAAAAAGGCCAGTAGAGAAAGAACACAAGAGCTTTTGCAACAACAACAAAAAAAAACAAGTGGAAACAGCATAATCCTGGTCTTAACTAACTTCTTTTCACATGAATTATGTGCTGCTCCCTGAAAAAAAGCTCAATTGTGTTGACTAAATAAATTACACAAACAAGTCCTTAGATTTCTTCTTGAATGTCTGGAATGTTTATCCTCCATTATAATGTAGATCTAATTAAGATGAGTTTTAGCAGAAAATGTGATACATAAATATAAATATTCTAAAAAGATTCTGTGGTTATCACAACATTTATAATTTCTGCTATAAATGACAGTCTGTGTGCATTAAGTAAGCTTTGCCTTCACTACTTAAAGGTTTTCCTTACACCAGCAAAGCCTCCTCCACACACTGGGTTTACTTTAATGCCTAAAAGGGATTTTGGCAGCTCGACCACTGCAGTTGAAGTTCTGAACACTTCTCACTGCAGGCTGATGCTACCGTCTGGCGAGAAGGCTCCCTGTAACAATGTCTGCGGCTTGTCAAACAATCCTTAACTTTAAACATCGTTGCTGAGTCAGTTAATTACCATTTGTGGTACGTAACTGAATCTGCAGATTGTTATTTATTATTCATCAGAATTTTTTCAGGGTCTTAGAAACCGCAAACTCTTCCTATAGTCTTGCAATTTGTTTTCAACGCTACACATTGATGCTGTAATAGAAAATTAACAATAGCGTCATTCTATAATTGCTGCAGCCCTACACTGGACGGAGAAGAAAATGTTCAGCATTCTTGTTTGATGAATGACTGAAACAAACCATTATCAAATTGCTTGTTTAGTGTGCCCGTCCGTCCAAACCCCAAAGATACTCCGTTTACAGTCATAAAATAAAAGCAGAACATATGAGACGCTGGAATCTAGAGCAGTCCTCGATTAAAGAAATTCTTAGTCGACTAACGCTCATTTGATTTTGTCGACTGATCGATTAGTTGATTTAATCGCCAGATCTGTAAAACTGAGTTTCTCCACAAACAATCATGCAAAAGCAGCACTTTAAATCTTGTGTTTACCAGACATGTGCTCATAGTTTTCTTGGAAATAAGACTAATCGAGTAAAGAAATCTTAGTCAACTAAGAATTAACAACTTATTAGTCGACTAAAAGGGGGCAGCCCTAATGGAAGATTAAATTAAATTATCAAAATTGTTTTCAAGTTAATTATCGGATGATTGACTGAGCGTGTCGGCTCTACTCAGATGTGAAAGTTGGCTTGTTTTTCACAGTTTTTAATCAATGTAAATTACCGACCAGAATTATTTTATCTACTAACAGCAGGAATACAATTTGGTGACTTTAGTTACTACAATAAACACCAAGTTGACATTTTCTGACCAAAAGCAAACAGGGTTATTGTGTGTCCTGGATGTAGATTTAAAGAACTTTAACTAAGCACTACAGGTGTGGAAATTAATCATTGAATCAATGCGTCGCTGCGCGGACCTGGACGATTCTGCATTGATGCAGTGACAGACCATAATCGATTATTGCCTACTGATATTGCTTGTTGAAGGCTTTTTGCCTTTTGTCTGCTGTGTTCAGACTCCACTACATTTAGGAAGTGTCTTTTTTTAAGAGCAGATGCAATAAAAAGGAGTTCTCATACACATACATACATCTGACTGCTTGAATTTATTGATCAAAACAAATATATAATAAAATTGAGGAGGTGGTGCATTGTGATAGTCGTAATCAAAATGCATCGTGAGACCAGTGAATATTCAAACCCTTACTAAGCACACATCCTGCAGTGAAAAGATGGATCTTTAGTTGACTGCCTTTGGTGTAACTTTACTCACCCTGTCCGTCCTCTTTGAACACCAGCTCTCTCTTCTCGGACTCATTCTCATTCTTTCCACGTCGCCGATTCTTTCCTCCTTTACCTATAACCACAGACAGGAAGACATCAGTTCAAGTTGTCCATTCATATTTTTTATGGATTCTATTCATCGAGATAACGGTGTTTATCAGTTAGTTCTCAGTTCCAGTTAAGTCTACTTCTCGTCATGTAAGTCTCTAGTTGACACACTTACTCCACAGATAACCGGCATGTGAACAGTACATTTACTCTAGTACTGTACTTAAGTACACATTTTAGGTACTTGTATTTTACTTTCTCTCTTCATGTCATTTTCTACTTCCACTCCACCACAATTCAGAGGGAAATAAATATTGTAATTTTTACTTCCCCCAAATGTTGCTGAATGGAGATCAGTGGACTGGGAGGCTGCTTATGTCCCTCTGGACTCTAACTGTAAACTGCACTCACATTTACATTCTCTACAGCTTTGACAACTAGCAATATATATCTTTTTGTGCTTGTAACTATAATAGCCTCCATTTTGCACAGCCAATCTGCATTCTGTACGAACGCTTAAAGGGCATACTTTTTTTACTTTTATATTACAGTAATTCTGGTGTTCTTTTATTAATATATATATAGAAAACATAGGTCAAAATAAAGAGTTAGTTAGATACCAACTCATTTTGAGAAAGTTGCTCAATATTGTGAGATACTAACTAATTGTAACAACTTCACGTTACTTGCTACTTATCTTTTTCCCCATCACATTGTCGGAAACGGGTTTCCATACCAGATATATATTATTAGTTCAACCAATATTAATAGTTCCACACAATCTTCAGTAGATATACAGCACCAGAGGATACTTTTAGAAAAAAAAATAATTTAATAAATAAAAGTCTCGGACGTCACGGGCCACACCGGGTGGGGTTTACCTAGCAACTAGCTAGCTAGCTAGTTAGCTAGCTGTGTCAGCTATCAACGGGATTAAAGTGCCAAGTATTGTAGCTATTAGCTGGCTAGCAGTCACAAAGCGTTGTACAACTTTTAATTAACTAAACTATCTTAACTTTTACCTAAGCAGAATCGTTGTTTAGTGAGTACGTTACACGGAGACACCGTTGGCAGCTGTTAAAAGGACTCGTTCGTGTTGCTAACTCGCGTTAGCTGTTCGGTGTCACGTTTTCACTGCGTGTGCCTTTACGGCGGGCTCGACAGACAATTAACAACACTGAAACACACGTCTCCGCCAGGCTCTTACCTTTATTTTTGGGCATATTCCTTCACGCCTCGGTCACGTTAATCCCGCTCGGTAGAAACGATTCACGGTTAAACAAAAACTGTGTACGACAGTCAGCGAAAAGCACAAATCTAAACTGAACGCTACGAGAACCTTAGCAAGTCACCGCTGATTCGCTCCGCCGGTTTGCGCATGCGCCTGCCAAGACATTCTTCTATGACGGTTGACAAACGACAATTTTGCGCATTACCGCCCCCAACTGGTATGGAGTATGAGTCACAATATCTCTAATATGTACAATACGCAAAAAACATAATTAATACATTTTCTTTTTTATGTTTTTTCAAATAATTAAATGATAAATAAAAAATAAATAAACTAAACCTAAATCTTCATCACCATATTAAGTAAGGCTAAGGTAATAATAAAATAATACGTGTATTTAATATAGCAAGTCCCAAAGTGCTTTACAAGAGTAAATTGTTGATCTGTATTATTTATTCAATTAATTTGATCTGCTAGAAAGAAAAAAAAGACCACCGATAGGGTCTTAAACTATGAATGATGTGTGATACAATTATGTATTTGGCTGGGTACAAAAATCTAATGGAGGACTGTGAAGGTGATCTCAACTGAGCCTGCACAGCTCCAACAACAACAAGGCTTGAGTTCTCGCGCGTGTTCATGCGTAACAGTGGAGACTGTCGGCGACATCCTAGAGGAGATCGAAGAGCTGAGCTTGGAGTTAGATCGGGAGGAATCTGAGAAAATGGTTCGAGTTTGTGCCTTTCCAAGTTGTGGCAACAAAATGAAGAGATATTTGTGCTTGAGCTTTCACCGTCTACCCCTCCGCAACCGGGAGACTTTACCGTTGTGGCTGGGTGCACTTCAGGTTGACGTGCGTACTCCCTTGCGAACATTACGTGAGATAGATTACCGTGTTTGCAGCGAACATTTTGATGAGGAAGACTTCACCGAAAAGAGCCACTTGCCACGTGCACAGTGCTGGCATCTGAAGGCAAATGCCATTCCAAAGGCAAAAAGACCAGCTGCAGACAAATTGGAGGTAATGATTTATTATTATGATTTCCCTTGATTTTCCCGTGCAGGCTCAGTTGTGATGTTAGGCTACTATGTTGCTACATAGTCATTACTATGGACATAACCAATTCCTGACCATCGTTTTTTGGTGGAATATTGGATTGTATAAATTCGACTTGAGACCTCTGTTTGTAGGCTATATATGCACTGGCGGAATTAGCACAACTTTTATGCATTTCTTTCACATCTACTGCAGCCTATATTCACTGTGTTCACATGGCTAGGCACTTGTAATGACATCTGAACATACCTGCCCTGTTTCAGCTGTACTCTAGCAGGAGTATATCTCGGTGTAGGAAACACCGATTATTTTCGTTTTTTCTCGCTACTGACTCACTCCGTGACCACAAACAACAGAACTACGCGTTGAAATCGACCGGAGTAC
The DNA here is from genome assembly GCF_004354835.1 of Perca flavescens. Lineage (NCBI taxonomy): Eukaryota > Metazoa > Chordata > Actinopteri > Perciformes > Percidae > Perca > Perca flavescens. Next base: position 24,469,807 of record NC_041352.1, read on the forward strand.
TCCTTTAAGTACATTTAATTTGATTATGTATGTATTATGCACTCTTATTTTATTTTTTATTTATTTATCTATGTATTTTGTAGGCTATATATGCACTGGCTGAATTAGCACAACTTTTATGCATTTCTTTCACATCTACTGCAGCCTATATTCACTGTGTTCACTTGAAGGAATCCGTTCACATGGCTAGGCACTTGTAACGACATCTGAAAATACCTGCCCTGTTTCAGCTGTACTCTAGCAGGAGTATAACTCGGTGTAGGAAACTTGATGTATAGTTAATTTATTTTAGCTGTTTATAATATAGGCTACTTATATTATTGTTGTTATAACGTCTTTGGTCTAGCGCTGTATCCCTCCGCGCCGCCAGGGGGCGGAAGCGGCTCCGATGCGCTGTTGATGTTATGATTTCCCCAGAAAAGAAAATAGACATTTTGGGGGAAGCTAGCTGGCTATGATTAAGAGCTACCCTCCTGCAGCGAATAAAAGCTTCACTATCTCCTGTTTTCTGAACATTTAGATGTGCTTTTCAACCGACACGTTGCCAAGTGGTTTAAAGTTAAAATAAATACGTATTTTTACGGCTGTCAACTTGCAGTCGCGTTAGCTACGTTGTTGCTAAGCTAGCTTCCAGTTTTGTTTCCAAGTAACCTGACCAGCGAGGTCTGCTGTGATGGCTGACTTCAGCAGCAGCATCATCATGGTGAGCGAACATGGATTTAAAACAGAAATAAAGTGCTGCGGCTGCTCCTCTCTGGAACAATATTAAAAGGAGTAGTTAATGTGCTTACTATATGTATATGGAAGCATGTTTGTGCTGCATGAGGGCATGCGTTGAGAGATACTTGTTTTTTGTGTTGTCGTTTCTGTGTTCTGTGTTGTCTTTGTAACGCTGCAGAATGGACAGAGTCCAAATTTTTTCCTTTGGGGACAATAAAGTATATCTTATTATTATTATTATTATTATTATTATTATTATTACATATGGTGGTCTGGTTATAAAAGGAGGTTTTACCGGATTACAGGGGTTGCAATGTGTCAACATGTGTTTTTAACCTTTTTAGATGACCTTTCTTTTAATAATTTTTATTTTTAATTAAATGACTCAAACCGACTAATCGATTATCAAAACAGTTGGCGATTAATTTAAGAGTTGACAACTAATAGATTAATCGTTGCAGCTCTAGTTTTATGAAAGAAGGATTATCTGTTTATCCTTCAAATTATTTGATTCCAGCTTGTAAATGTGAATATTGTTCTAGTGTCTTCTCTCCTCTGTGACAGTAAACTGAATATATTTGAGTTGTGGACAAAACGAGACATGTGAGGACGTCATCTTGGGCTTTTTGGGAAATACTGATCCACATTTTTCACATTTTTCTGACATTTTAGAGACCAAACAACTAATTGATTAATCAAGAAAAAAAAATCAACAGATTAATCGACTATGAAAATAATCGTTAGTGGCAGCCCGACATAAAACAATTCAAAATACAAACATCACAAAAAAAGAACATAACGTAGTGGGGATACTTCAATATAACATTACAGGGTAATAGAAATAAATACATAAACATGAAAAGGCAATAATCTGGGTTTTATAATTACATGAAAAAACACAAAATATATCAGTTGTTAGTTCACAAACTTTTATCCCAAATAATGTGACTAAAGTAACACAGGTTGAACTACAAGGTAATGTAAACCCAGTTAAGCCCAATCATCTTCAGATTGATTGATTGTTCCAAAACCCAAAGATATTCACTTTACATGTTTTTCAATCTCTAATCTTGTTCTGTCCTTCCTTTCCTCTGATCATTTCTTCCTTCCTTCCCTCCAGTTGTCCTTGTTTTGTTTTTTTTTCCCTTTTGTGCCGTCTTTACTTCTCTCTCCCTCCTTCCTTCTTATTATCCTTACGTCCTTCCTTCTCTCTCTCTCTCTCCCTCCTTCATTCTTATCATTCTTACCTTTCCTTCTCTCTCTCTCACTCCTTCATTCTTAACATCCTTACCTTTTCCTTCTCTCTCTCCCTCCTTCATTCTTATCATCCTTACCTTTTCCTTCTCTCTCTCTCCCTCCTTCATTCTTAACATCCTTACCTTTTCCTTCTCTCTCTCCCTCCTTCATTCTTAACATCCTTACCTTTTCCTTCTCTCTCTCTCTCTCCCTCCTTCATTCTCATCATCCTTACCTTTTCCTTCTCTCTCTCTCCCTCCTTCATTCTTAACATCCTTACCTTTTCCTTCTCTCTCTCCCTCCTTCATTCTTATCATCCTTACCTTTTCCTTCTCTCTCTCTCCCTCCTTCATTCTTAACATCCTTACCTTTTCCTTCTCTCTCTCTCTCTCCCTCCTTCATTCTCATCATCCTTACCTTTTCCTTCTCTCTCTCTCCCTCCTTCATTCTTAACATCCTTACCTTTTCCTTCTCTCTCTCCCTCCTTCATTCTTATCCTTACCTTTTCCTTCTCTCTCTCTCTCTCTCCCTCCTTCATTCTTAACATCCTTACCTTTTCCTTCTCTCTCTCCCTCCTTCATTCTTATCATCCTTACCTTTTCCTTCTCTCTCTCTCTCTCTCCCTCCATTCTTATCATCCTTACCTTTTCCTTCTCTATCTCTCTCTCCTTCATTCTTAACATCCTTACGTCCTTCTTTCCCCCTCTCCCTCCTTCATTCTTAACATCCTTACTAACTTTCTCTGCCTCTTTTGTTATCATTCTTCCTTCCTTCTCTCCCTCCTTTCATATTCACATTTGAGAGGCTGAAACCTGTGTTTGACTTTGCCCTTTACATTATTAAATAATAATTTTCTGTTGATCGACTAATGAATACTCAGACCCCCATAAAAACCCTGTTTATTTTCTCGTGTTAGACGTCTTCTGAACCCCCAGCGGTTGGAGGTGGGCCTGCAGGAAAAACAGCGTCAGGAAATGGAAACTGGGACGGAGCAGTCGCAGGCGGGATGGACCAGATAACAGTGGTGAGAATAGACGACACACACATTGCGGAGGAACAGTGTCAAGACGGGGGGGAGGTAAAAGACGCCGCGCATTGCTACGAGGTGGAGTACTCGATGCCTGCGGCGGAGGAAGAAGAAGAAGACAGCGTCTACGTCATCGAGTATTCAAATCCCGAAGAGGAAGGAGAGAGCTACCAGTTCACGATGTCTGTGGACAAATCGCTGCCGGCCAAAAAGCCGATAATTACACATCCCGCGGCGAGAGAGAGCGCCGGAGCTCCTCCGCCCGTGCTGTCCAAACCGTCCGTGGCGCCGAGGCCAAGACCCGGCGCGGGGCGGAAGAGGAAGCTGATGGCGGAGGAGGGAAAAGAGGAGGAAGAGGTTCTGAGCAACAAGAGCGTGCTGGAGCTCGGGGAGCACTACAGCGACGTGATGGGGGCGAACTCGGCCGTGGGTCCGAGTCAGCTGGTGTGCACGCTGTGCCCGCCGCCCGGCAAGTTCTTCAAGAGAGGCTCGGGTTTGGCCGTGCACCTGAAGCACATGCACAACCTGGACACCAACAAGAAGTTCTTCTGCGCGCCGTGCCAGCGCTCGGTTCGCACTCAGATCGAACTGGACCGGCACACGAAACGCCACGCCAACAAGGCCGCCGTGTTCACCTGCCACCTCTGCCCGGTGGAGGCGGGGAAGAGGGGGTACAGGGGCTCGCGGTGCGGTCTGAAGAGTCACCTGGAGACGGAGCACCCGGGCGTCATCCCTCGCTGCCACATCTGCAACAAAGGCTTCCAGTCGATCGTCACCTACCTGGCCGATCAGTTCAGGCACGTGGGCGTGTCGCCCCACCACTGCGCCAAGTGTCAGATCTACGAAATGACGTCGAGGGGTCTGCTTATTCACATCAAGAACCACGACAAGAAGAAGAAGAAGCAGCAGCAGGAGGAGGAAGAGTCCGGTGAAAACCACCAGTCTCACCGAGTCTCCGCCAACGGCGATAACTCTGCCACAGACGACTCTGACTTCTGACACGTTTTTTTTGTTTAAGTTCGGTCTGTTTTTAGACTAAATCATGACTAAATCGCCTCTTTGTCGGACGTGTCTGGCTTTTATGCATCTTTGACGGTTGTGATCTGAACTGTAGAAACAATTATTTGGTATTTTTTATCTCAAAATCTGCCTCAAGTTGTGCGTAACTTGTGCAGTTTGGTGAAGTCTTGGACCTTGAGCATCGTCACTGTGGAGGAAACCCAGTTTGGTAACGGTGGTGTCCACGGAGATCGAAGGAAAGCTTTGCGTAAAAAGCATTAGGCTAGTTTTGACATTTTGGGACGTCAGCTAATCCTCGTCCTTGCTGAGAGTCCGATGAAAGGACCAACTCTCAGATACTTTAATTATTTTTTTACTTGCTCTGGAGGGAATTGTTGTTGGGTCTCTGCAAATCATAGAGTGTGGTCTAGACCCCCACTTTTCTATCTAGAAAGTGTCCTGCGATGATTTGACACTACATGAAATTGAAATTGTCTTGTTGATAAAGTCAGAAAATAACTGAAAAAATCCTGTTACAGTGACGTATTGTAAATGTTCGGTTTGACCAACAGTTCAAAACTCAAATAAAAGTTTATAATCATTTTTAACCAAGACTAACTTCAGAGGAGCTGAAACCAGATGGTGTTTTTGGTTTAAAAAATATCTAAAAAACATTTTAATTGCCAATGTAAATAATGGTGCGTTCTTTTTGTCCACCGAAGTCGATTTATGAGTTGTTTTCCGGAGTTACGAACCAGAAGTTGCAAAAAGAACGCCCCCGAGGTCGTGTATATACAACTCGTCAAGTCGTCTGAACTCAGAGGACCCCGAGTTCACTTTCAAAGATGGCTACGTCGTGCATCACACGTAGTAAACATTGTGGTTTTCTACAATTTTAAGCACTTTTGTCGTTGTTGTAACCAAATGAAGAAGTCGTACACATAGTGCTGTATACTGCTACCTATAGACATGTCTCTACAGTCTTATTAGGAGTTAAACATAGTGCTGTATACTGCTACCTATAGACATGTCTCTACAGTCTTATTAGGAGTTAAACATAGTGCTGTATACTGCTACCTATAGGCATGTCTCTACAGTCTTATTAGGAGTTAAACATAGTGCTGTATACTGCTACCTATAGACGTGTCTCTACAGTCTTATTAGGAGTTAAACATAGTGCTGTATACTGCTACCTATAGACATGTCTCTACAGTCTTATTAGGAGTTAAACATAGTGCTGTATACTGCTACCTATAGACATGTCTCTACAGTCTTATTAGGAGTTAAATACCGCCTGATTAGTTATTTTGTAGCTTGTGCAGCTGAAATTGGCTAGAGACGCTCGGTTGGTATATGACAACAACGGCTTTAAGCCGAGTCTTGCAGAAACGTTAATCAAAACGTAATTTTCATGTATCAAACTATATATTTGTGTAATATGTCAATAACTGGGTGAATAGAATCCTAAATGTTACTAAAAATGTTACAAAAATCCATATTTTCTCCGACTCGTAGTATTGTGTGACAGAAAAGAACGCAACAACCCCGCAGGTTATTCGTTTTTCGACACGGATGTGACATCACACTCGAGCTACTAGTCGCAATTACAAGACAAAAAGAACGCACCATAAGACTCAGGTTGTAAAAGGTGTGTGTGTGTGTGTGTGTGTGTGTGTGTGTGTAAATACTGTACATTCTGTATTACTTGCGAGTTATTCCAGTTACAGTAGAGAGAGTATATCATTTAAAGTGGGGATGTTTACATGTCGCTGGTTTGAAAGTCAGATTTTTATTCTGAAAAAAAAGCTTCCTGTTCACAGCTTTGTTTTCATCTTTAAACATCTGCTGGTTTTCTTCCATTTTAGTTGTAAGAAAATGATCTCCGTATGAATATTACCGTTAGTATTGTTAGCTTCCATAAGAGGTTTTTTTTTTTTTTTTTTATCAGAAATGTTTGAATGTGCAGATGGTGTAAAAACTAAAAGACATCAAAGTAGCCGATGTAAAGGGCACTGCCAGTATTTGAGGGAGAAATCACTTTGAAATCAAAGGATTCAAACTGGCAGTTATAAATTAACTAAAAAATACACAAATTGATACATATATACGTGAAAGTCAGTGTTTCCCCCAGAAAGGTTGTTAAGCCCGCTTAGCAGCGAGGGCCCCCCGGCTGTGGGCCAGTCACAGAGCGCTGATCCAGAGCCCGATAGTTTCTGTGATAACAGAATCGCTGTCATTTTATTTTGTGTAAATTTGGACCCTTTAAACCAAGGGGGCGGGGGGGTGTCTCTCATTTCACTAAGGGCCACCCTGGAAACTCCCATCAAGGGCCAGACATGTAGAAGTTATTAAGATGCTTTTATTGAGAAAAGTTAAATATCTTTGACTGTATTACTGCATGTCGTTTTTTTTTCTGACTTTTGTCGTATTTTTGTTGACCTATACTGTACTTTTGGTGCTTTAAGAATATTTTGATGCTGATAATTTAACTGAAGAAAAAGTTTGAATGGCGAATATTTCAACACCGGTATTACTACTTTATTATCCGAGCACTTCCTCCATCACTGCCTTTTATAAGCAAGAAACAACAATACAAACTTTATTTATTCCTTCATATGATGAGAGGAAGCCCTACGAAAGTCAGCAAAAAAAGGTCCTTAGCAAATCAAGCAAAACAAAGATTACGTTTTTTAAAAGCAGGCCACCACACAGCCGACTCACAGCGAGCTGTTTCACAGCCTGAATGAGTCTCAAAGTCAGCAAATCTGCCAAATTCTGCTTTGAGCGTCGCATAATTGCAGTTGGAATTGCAGTTTCCTGTCTTTTTGGGGTTTGGCGCACGACTAGATTAAATGGGCCGTGAGTTTGACACGTGATCTCAGGAGTCTCAACCCGCAGATTGGGAACCATGTGCTAAAACACTTAAATCGGCATCATATTAAGATTTAATAGTTACATTTTAACATGTTTAAGCCCAAAGGGTGGATTTAAAAACCCACCGATGATTTAAAAATGTCCAGATGGTTTGAGAACGTTGAATTAAAACTATTATTTTTGCAGTCAGTGGGATAAAAAGTGTTAAATAGGAGGTAGTAAAACTAATATAAAGCAAAAAAAAACTAAGAAAGGTGCTAAAATCACCAAAATATCAACTAAGTTTGGTGCAGAAACACTGAGATGAAAGTGCAACGCTCAGTTTTTTTTATATAAATGAAAGTGTTTGGAATGAAATCTTTGTAATGTGCATTTAGTTTTTTTTAATTCTTTGTTTTAACAGTCTGATGTGCCTGCAACATTACCTTCATGTTTTATTTTCTGACATCATTAAAAAGGGAAATACCACAGATTTCTTTTCACCTCCAGTTATTTTACTCGCTTTAAAATCCGCGTCGGTAAATGGGTTTTCATTTGTCCATACAAAATAGTATTTACCATCAGCACAGAGTAGGAAAAACTGTTGACTGGTTTAGTTATAAAACAACAGACCAGTTCATATGATAAGAGGAAAGTCATAATTTTCTTTTTTCATTATTTGGGTGAATTTGGCATTTAAAAACAGAGTTTCTGAGTCAGCATGCGTTATCAGCTGATTATCCTTTTTATTATTTTTAATAGAAAGTCCAACTCTCACTGCAGGTACAAAAACAGAGAGCTGGCGTAGCAGCAGGGTGAACGCTGACAGGATCAGACAGAAGAGGAGGAAGATGGAGAGAAAGAAGAAAAAGAAGAAAGCTATTCCCCAGTTCATCATTACAGAAAGATTCCTTTTACATTCCTTTATCCCAGAGCTGTACATCGATAGACGAGGCAAACAACATTTATATATTTCATGGTACATTATAAAACAACGAAAATCTAGAACTTTTTTTTATTTTTTTGTCTCAGCAGTCAAAAGTTGTGTCCCTTTATGTTGACGGACATTCAGATGACGAGAGGGAGGAAGCGCTTTTCAATCATTCACAGAAACATTGCAGGATGCAAGGAGAGTTTAGTTTTTCTTTAGTTCTCGGTGATTGGTGATTGTCTTCAAAGGCTCACACACACACACACACACACACACACACACACACACACACACACACACACACACACACACACACACACACACACACACACACACACACACACACACACACACACACACACTACTATCTAACATCTGCCGTGCAACTTGTCCAGATCCACCCAGAAGACAGTTAAGTTTCTGAAGAGATTATTTCACAACTATTCGTTACATCTTGTGTTGTAATTAAAGGGCCAGTTCACCACAAACTAAAGTCAGTCATTTTCAAATCATTTCTGCAAAGTTTCCCTGAAAAGAAGTTTGTAGTTTGGTTTCAGTTGTAGTGAAACTAGAAACTCTGGGTAACTACTTTACTTGAAGGTATCTACATAAGGGTGACATGACACTGTCATGAACACATGAACCCTAACCCTAACTTGTCATGACAAAAAAAGAATGACAGTCTGACAGAAGCGTTATGTCATAAACATTTATGACTTGTTTATAATGTTTATGACAGTGTCATGTCACTCTTATGTAGATACCTTCAATTAAAGTGTAACCCAACTGTGTTCAGCTGTGAAATGTTTCAACAGGCACTCAACAGAAATGTAAAAGAGGGCGCCCGGATAGCTCAGTTGGTAGAGCGGGCGCCCATATATAGAGGTTTAGTCCTCGACGCAGTGGGCACGGGTTTGACTCCGACCTGCATCCCTTTGCTGGATTTCTCCCCTTTCATTTCTTCAGCTGTTCTGTCAATAAAGGCCAAAAAATAATAATAAAAAAACAAACATAAATGTAAAAGAAAGTTTAGACGAATAAATCGCTAATTAACATATTGGTACGAGCTTTGAAGGATATCTCATTAGTACCGGATTAGAAAGTTCTTTCTGGGAAACTTTGTAATGATTTTGAAATGATCGGGAGTCTCACCGCGAGTTTCACTCAGTAGCTGTTCTGGACCTTTCACTCACATCACACCGGCTTCATCAGCGGATGGAGTTTGCTCAGTTGTTACACTTTAAAGTTGGGAAGATTTTCATTTAAATAAATGTCTGTTAAGCCACTTTCTCTCTCTGGACGAGGTAACGCAAAGGTGACTGAGCCGACGGCTCCCACAGAACTGGGCGTCTGTGGCCACATTTCCGGGAGAAAAAAGCGCTTTTGGATCTCTGGGATCAAAACTGAGATCTTCCAAGATTGTAACTTTAAGGAAAAAGTGAAGAATCAAGTCAACTTTAAAGCCACTAAAGTGCTCAGAGGAGAAAATACAAACTCTATCCGCTGAGGAAGATCATGTGATTTGGTTAAAAGTTCCAGAACGGCTCCTAGAAGAACTTGTTGTCTAGTCGCATCTGTTCGTGCGGAAAGTTGAGGTTTTTAATTTGTCCTGGTTTTTAGATTTCTGCCGTCACCTCGAGGCAAAGGAAGCGAACTGAATTCAGTTTATGTTCAGAGGTTAGAAAAATAACCTTCTTTACTAATTTTTTTGGTACAATAATAAACTGAATTTTATGCACGCTTGTAGGGCTGCACAATTAATCAAAATTTTATCGAAATGGCAATATGGACTTAGCCTCGTGAGACCGTCCTGATCTGGCAAGCTCCAGTTTTCCACTCGCAGATCAGTCTGGCATCTTGAGGCAGAGAAAATTTGGAGCCGTTAGCCAAACGACCGGGCCAATCAGCTTTGGTTTTGAGGTGGGTTTAGGTGGTGATAGACAGATGGTTTATCCAATCAGCTAACCAGTATTTTCAGCCAGCGGTAGCCCTAATTCTGTTAGCCGCTCGCTAATGCTTTTTTTCTCTTGGATCCTTCTTTTGGAATATGGTCCGGGAACCTGAAATGGTGTCTTTTATTCCTAAATTCTCGTTACACAAACGGCAAATCTCCTTTACCGACATGTTGCTAGCTTGCTGAGCTAACGAGCTATGCTTTGCCTGCAGCAGCAGGGGCGGGCTTGTGGTTGTATTTTCATACGCTTCGTGGATCTGATTGGTTGATTTGGCCCGTCTATCACCAACATAGGTGATAGACAGATGGTTCATCCAATCAAATAACCAGTATTTCCGCCCCTTCCCAAAAGTTCTCCAACGGAAAGTTCCCAGATGGATATGCCAATGCGAAGCCATCCATCTGGCGGAGTCAGGTTAATATGGACTAACGCAATATCCAAATCGCATAGGGGCGCAATATTTGTTAAAGGCTAAATACGTGTCAAACCGTTCTTAATGAAGTATTGTGGAGCTGCAGAGACGTCCCGGCCTACATATACTATCCTACAGAAAACATCTTTGTTTGGTACAGATCCTCGCGAAAATCACACTTCAATCATTTTTTATATATTTTTCAATGAAAATGAGAATAAAGATACAAAAATGATCATTCCCTCCAATATCGTGAATCATATCGCAATCGCAATATAAATTCAAAATAATCACAATTAGATATTTTCCTCATATCGTGCCGCCCTACTCGCTTGTGGGACAAATTTCACGTTTATATGAAACACAACATATGAAATAGTATCTAACTTTTACTGTATCGTGTTGCAGACAGAATGTAGGAACATGTAGGAATAAAACCCAAACTCTCAGACTACGACAGAAAGTCTACGCTACAAACCGGAATAGTGGAGAGTTTGGATGACGATAAACAGTCAGAGAGAGTCTAAAGAAAGACACTGTTGCATTATGGGGGAATGTAATATCCAGTGTTTTAGGGGCTTGGCCCATATTGGGGACTTAAAATCAGGACACCTCACCGATTGGTTGCATTAAGATCAACAATGTGGGTGAACCAACCCTTTTCATTTCTTTACTGACGCGTCTCCTGAAGCGTGTTTTTTTTTTTTCTTTCTGCTACACTTTTTAAAGGGCTTGTGCGGACAGAAAAATCCTCCAAATCACAAACACGTTAAACATCGTTACGTGAAATCATGCCTCGAGAAAGAGTTGGACCCCAAAACAAGACGTGGAAAACAGAAACAAATGAGACCAAATGGATCCGCCAGGTTTTGGGATATAACTCTATAACTCGTCCACGTGTCCCTCTCACCTCCGAACATCTGTGTGCTTATTTTGTGTTTATGTACATATCTCTCCTCCTGGACAAAATATAAAAAAAAAAAAAACCTGCATTGTCTTGATTTGTAGAAACCTGAGTTGCTCGTACATGTATATACATTTACAGTTCAGCTCGCCGCCTGCTGCGCCCACACAGAGATGATGATGATGATGATGATGATGTCGGATCGTACAGAAGAAGCTTGAAGAAGTTTGTTTCTGTGGAAGCAGGAAGCTCTCTTTCCTTTTCTTTTTCATTCCCAACAGCCTGTCAGGTAACCAGGCCGTCTCGTTGTTTTTTCAGGTAAACGGAGGATGAGGACTCCTCAACAGGACTGTAATGTGTGCCCAAGTTCTCTTACGTTTGGCGTGCAAACGTCAGCCGTCTCGTCGAGTTAAAGCAGCTCTCGTAGCCTCGGCGGGTTTAAAATGTCTTTTAAATTCACCGACGTGTCTTAAAGCTGCACAAGGAACGTGAAAATATGGAGAAAATATCGGTTTATCGGCCTGAGCGATGCTCTAGATTGTCACCGGTTGTTGCCAGAGGTGGAAAATATCCAAGTACAATTTGACATACTTATACTTTATTTTAGTATTTTCCATTTCCTACTACTTGTATACTTCACCACATTTATCTTAACGCTTTAGTTGCTTCAGATAATTAATAAAAATATAATTAGTTATCAAATCAATGAATTATAAACTAAAATACCACGCAGCATTACATTTAAGTGATACCTACACATGAATGTATTCTGCTTAATTGAAAGACTAAACTAATCTGGACTTGAACCATACTGTGTTTGTAAATGTACTGGTTTTCTTATTGTTTTAATACTTTTATTTATTTTATATATTATATATTTATCTATTAACTGTTGCTGACAGTGTCACTTTTTATCCTTCTATCGTTATGCTGCTAAGTGAGTGACTGATGTCATCTTAATTTCGTTGTGTAGAGATATGCAATGACAATAAAACTATCTATCTATCTATCTATCTATCTATCTATCTATCTATCTATCTATCTATCTATCTAATGAGTACCTTTAATATTAGTACTTTCAGTGTATCTAGTCTAATTGAAGTAACATTTTGCCTGCAGGGGCTTTCAATTGTAACAGGGTATTTCTACACTGTTGTACTGCTACTTTTACTTTATAGTAAAAGATGCGAGTACTTCTTCCACCTCTGGTTTTTGCATAAATTAGTTTCAGCTTGCAGGACTCGACACTGGGAGAGAAATCCAGGTACTCTAGTGCCAGATTAGAGAGTACAAATAATAACAAGAGTCTGTCCAAAAGAGACTTTGCATATTTTCATAAAAGTGCTTTAAACTTTTCAAAAACCCGCCACTCTTGTTGCCACCAGAGGGCGCCACAAAATGCAAAGTTGCCCTGTGCAGCTTTAAAGGCAGAATCGGTTTCGTTTTTGTTAAAGCTGCACCATGAGTCATGACGTCACTTCTGTTGACGTTCCACGTAAATTCCAAATAAAGCAGAGCAAGCTCTCCCCCCATGTTTCCGTAACTGACTGACTGTCACTAACCCCCAACCCCTCCCCTAACCATCTTGTCGGTGATTGGCTGGAGTGGTTTGTTGTGTTCTGGTGCACAGCCTGTGCCTCTTACGTTTGTTTGACGTTTACGACCCCGTGTTGTCTCCCGAGACCGGGCTTCTTCACGGTGTGTTCAGGTGGGCGGGGCAGCCATCGTATCAAGGAGAGATGCCTACCATTTGAGACCAAAAATTAAATCGCGCTGAAACCATGCAGGAACTCATAGTGCACCTTTAATATTCATTCTCAGATTGTCATTTTTCAGATGAGAGTCAAAGGGCGAGAAACATAGTTACTTTCTTATTTAGTTATACAGGGTTATCCCTGACACTTAAGGTGAAAATATTTATAAATCACGGCGAGGAATCTATACAGCTCAAGGTTGTTTAAATTATATTTGTCTTCTTGTCATATCTGAACGATATCGTCAAGTCCGAAACCTGTCGGGACAAAAGCTTGACTTGCTTTCCCAAAATTAAATTTTACGTTTTTGACAGACTTCTAGATTAATGAGCAAAATGTTGAGACAAACCAATCAGACATTAGTTCTGTTTGTTGCACCTGAACAGGAACAGGAAGTCTCTGTGTGTGTGAGAGATGTACAAAATAAATCACTTTAAAAAAAAAAAGCATGATCCCGAGAGACTTTTTCTGTATCCCAAAAGCATCAAGTGAGAACTTACATTCGAGTAAAAAGCTTGTTATCAGACTTCCCTTTCCCTACGTCTGGATTTTTCTTGTTCTGCAAAGCGATGTGTTAAAGCCGAGCCGTCCTTCTCTGTCGGCGCTGTGATCTCAGAGGCTACTTGAGGTTTAAATACGGGACCTACAGCTACGCAGAGCCACGACCACAGTATAACAATAAGGATCCTATCTCTTTAAATGCATACATTAGATTACTGTGTTCCTATGTTCAGATTTCCCCCGTCTGAAGTAAAATAAATACAGTACTTTTTATTTATTTTTTTCCCCTGACGCGCGTGCGCTCTGTGTCCGGGTCTACGAGGCGCCGCGCTGATTGTCCGAAGCAAAGACGGGAACGGGTTTTCAGTCCGGCGCGGTTCCGGCTGTCGATCAGTGGCGCTAAAGCTGAGAAGAGTCCGTTAAGGTGCGGGACAGAGGGCAGGGGGGGCAGCAAGGGGGTGCCGCGGTGGTCTCTGTGTTGCTATTTGGCGTTAGCAGTTCCTGGGTCCATCAATAGCTTGTCCCCCCCAGACCGGACCGGACCGAGCCGGACAGAGAGAAGAAGAGGTGGAAGAGGAGGAGGAAGAAGGTCCGGCAGGAGGTCAGATCGAGGTCAAAGTTAAAAGGAGGTGAGGGAGGTTGAAGGTCACAGAGCGGTGGAGGTGATCTTCTTCAGTCCCCTCCGCTGGGCCAGGGTGGAGCAGCCCACCGGCTCCAGGACCGGAGGCACGTTCCTGCTGAGCGCCGAGTAGGTGGCGGCCATCGCACCCTGCAAGGGACCACACGCAGAGAGTCAGAGGGCTGAAACTGGTGATCCGTTACTCACTTAGTTAATCCACAGCGAGCTTTAGAAAACGAGCAATTTGACCATGACTTTCAAAGGGTAACTTCGGTATTTCTTTTCAACCTGGACCCTATTTTCCTATGTTTTTTGGGTGTCTAAGTGACTGATGGGAACAACAATGTTTGAAATCATTCCAGTATTAAGTGCAATTACTGCAATGTAATGTTGACTGTACGAACGTCCTTCAATTTACGTCCACTAGAAGTGCTGTTTTTGCCAGTGACGGGTTCAGATTATAATTCTAAGTGTCTGACAACATTACGGAAAGGATCCCTACAGAGATAGAGCTTTTTACTTAAAGGTCCCATGACATGGTGCTCTTTGGATGCTTTTATATAGACCTTAGTGGTCCCCTAATACTGTATCTGAAGTCTCTTTTATATAGACCTTAGTGGTCCTCTAATACTGTATCTGAAGTCTCTTTTATATAGACCTTAGTGGTCCCCTAATACTGTATCTGAAGTCTCTTTTATATAGACCTTAGTGGTCCCCTAATACTGTATCTGAAGTCTCTTTTATATAGACCTTAGTGGTCCCCTAATACTGTATCTGAAGTCTCTTTTTTATATAGACCTTAGTGGTCCCCTAATACTGTATCTGAAGTCTCTTTTATATAGACCTTAGTGGTCCCCTAATACTGTATCTGAAGTCTCTTTTATATAGACCTTAGTGGTCCCCTAATACTGTATCTGAAATCACCATCACCAAACCCACCAGACTCCATTTGAATAAATAGTCATTTTAACATCGTAAAACACACTTTTTTCAGAGTAGACAGAAACAAACAAAAACTTTTCCACTTACTTTTAGCTTTTTAGTTTTGAGGCTTTCGTTCACTCTTGATTTATTGCTAACTCTCTCTTTCTTTAATTCCTTTATTCATAACTTCCTATTTTTTGTTACTTCCACTTCCTCAACTGGAAAGCACTCTTGTTGTTAAATGTGCTATATGAATAAAACTTTCATGTCTTTTGTTGACTCATGTTTTTCATGTTTGTTGCACGTTTTAGTTAATACCAGACACTGTAGCATTATGATGTTCTGTATTACAGACTACTGACAGCAGTGGTAGACCACCAGTAGACTGCAATACATTTGATAAATTACATGGTCAAAAAGATTGAGTCTAAATCAAAATTAGGACTTTTTTTGACTTCAACGTTTAGGATATATAAACTGTGTAAACTTCTCTGAAGTGAAAAAAGGATTTTGTTGTCAGAGACAGAAATTTGCAGCACAAATTCTGTAAACTGACTTTAAGTCAGCGCTGCAGCATGCAAGTGTGTCGTATCGGTGTCAACCAGAGTTTTAATAATCCAATTCATTAAAATGTTGATTGCAGTGCACTGGAAAAGCATAAAAAGACCAAATATTGGACAGTGGGTTAAGCATGTTGGCTACTCTTCCATTGGAACGCATCACGTACTTGCTAAAAGGAAAAAAGGACTTGTTTGAAAGTATTTGGAGACCTTTCATGCTTTTCGCAGAAAGCACAGACTTAACAGAAGATCAAGAGGAGGACGACGTTCATGAATAATTTTACAGTCAGTAATCTGCTCGTTAGGAGATGGTTGGTCTCTGTTACTTTGTGTCAAAGTGCATTATGGATATTTCATTTTATATATGGTAACATTGTATTTTGTGTCTGAGAGCGAGTTCTGTTGTATGTCATTTCAAATTCTAAAAAAGACGATTAAACATATTGTTGGAAAAAAAAATAATCCAATTCATGTGTTTGTAAGAGTGCAGACGGAAACAACAAACAACCAGAGAGATAGCTTGTGTGTGTCTGTGTGTGTGTGTGTTAGAGGATGGATACCCAAACTGAGTCCGTCGGGACCTGGCGGGACAGGCCAGGTTTGGACCGATATTTAGAAATGATGTTCGGGTTCGGGTCAGGCTAGGTCACATCAGCGCGATTAGGCACTGAACATTTTAAATTAAACAGCTTATTATGTAGGTGCGCGCCTGTGTTAACGTGCGCGCCTGTGTTAACGTGCGCGCCTGTGTTAACGTGCGCGCCTGTGTTAACGTGCGCGCCTGTGTTAACGTGCGCGCCTGTGTTAACGTGCGCTTGTTGCCTCGTGTGTGCGCTGATGAGCTCATCTGTTGACATTTCCGAATACCTTCCTACAGTTGCTGAATAAAAGCTTTCCACACAAACAAACGTACATGTGTTATTAGTATGAGGAAAAAACGAGATTTTAACTGGGTCGGGCTCGGACAGAAATAGCGTCGGGCTCGAGCCAGGTTCAGTTACTGCTCTGTCGGACACGGGCCGGGCTCGGACAGAAAAATGGGGCCCAATCCACACTCTAGAGTGTGTGTGTCTCTGTGTGTGTGTCTCTTTGTGTGTGTGTGTGTGTGTGTGTGTGTGTGTGTGTGTGTATGCGCGTCACCTTGACAAGGTGCGGTGCGTCCTGTCTGTTGAGGGTGTATTTGGGCAGCTGGTCTCGGTGCGTCACCCAGGGGTGTCGGAGGACCTGACCCGCCGTAAGCCGCCGGTGAGGGTCGACATGCAGCATCTTGGACACCAGGTCCTGGGGGGGAGGGGGAGGGGGGTGGGGAGTCAGAGGTCCTGTGAGAAACACACATCTCGGAAAAAAAACAGCCCTGTTTTCAGCTTTGTGAAGATGCATTTTCCAGCTGCTACAAGAGGCTTTTTAAAGACTTAGTGTAGCTTTAAGGAGGAGGAGAACTTTCTCAACACATAAAAAAACACTCAACATCAACACATCTGGAGATACGAGGTTTTCACCGGACAGGAAGGGGAGGAAAAAGTAACTAAAGCTGTCAGACAAATGTAGTGGAAAATACTATACTTAAGTAAAGCACAAATACTTCAAATCTAAACTTAAAATAAGTAAGATAAGATTAAGGTAAGATAGACTTTATTAATCCCACACGGGGGAAATTCCTGTGCTACAGCAGCTCAAAAGAAAGAAATTACACACATAGAGGAGAAAAATGTGTGTGTGTGTGTGTGTGTGTGTGTGTGTGTGTGTGTGTGTGCGTGTCCACACCTTAGCCTCAGCAGAGACAGAGTTCCAGTATCCTCCAGTGAGCGAGAACTTCCCGCTGCCGATGCGAGCCAAAATCTCCTCCGGCGTGTCCTCCGGACCGTTAGCGAAGGGAGTGAAACTAAGAGAAGAAGAGATGAGATGGACAAAGTATTCCTATTTAGATACGTAAAAGAATATTTTAACTAGGGGTGTAAGAAAAAATCAATACATCCATTTCAAAAAGGTACACCACTAGTGCCTAACAGTACCTTACAGTGCCTAACAGTGCCTAACAGTGCCTAACAGTACCTAACATTGCCTAACAGTACCTAACAGTGTCTAACGGTACCTAACAGTGCCTAACAGTACCTAACAATACCTAACAGTGCCTAATAGTGCCTAACAGTGCCTAACAGTACCTAACAGTGCCTAACAGTACCTAACAGTGCCTAACAGTACCTAACAATACCTAACAGTGCCTAATAGTGCCTAACAGTACCTAACAGTGCCTAACAGTACCTAACAGTGCCTAACAGTACCTAACAGTACCTAACAGTACCTAACAGTGCCTAACAGTACCTAGCAGTACCTAGCAGTACCTAGCAGTACCTAACAGTACCTAACAGTACCTAACAGTGCCTAACAGTACCTAACAGGGCCTAGCAGTGTCTGACTTTTTGCTAGAAGCTAACAACGTAGCTATGGCTGAACTTTGGCCTACTTTAGCATATCAACATTAGCTCACTAAGAACCTGGGAACCACAATCCCAAACTGTCAGTTTGATTTCTGTGTACTGGATTGTTTACCTAAAGTAATCTCTGAACCTCTTTTTTTAAATATTAGTTTTTCTAAAGTATCGAAATATATTGCAATATATTGAATCGTGACCCATGTATCGGG
Source organism: Perca flavescens (assembly GCF_004354835.1). Taxonomy (NCBI): domain Eukaryota; kingdom Metazoa; phylum Chordata; class Actinopteri; order Perciformes; family Percidae; genus Perca; species Perca flavescens. The sequence continues at coordinate 24,487,846 of NC_041352.1, forward strand.
ATACGTATCGTATCGCCAGATTCTTGCCAACACACACAGCCCTAGTTTTAACCTCTGGGTTACAGTCTCTGACGTTTTTACTGCAGCAACACCAGGACACTCAAAGCACCTTTGCTCAAGTTTGATTACATTTTCTTTTTTTCAAGATTATTTTTTGGGCATTTAAGGCCTTTATTTGACAGGACAGCTGAAGGACAGCTCTCTGAAAGGTAATATCTGATGTTCTTAAATAAACTAAAATGTCTTTACCCCGTTAGCATTGTGTAGAGCAGGACTCCCAGACTCCAGATGTCACAGGCTGCATCGTAACCCTGCTTCTTCAACACCTGCCAGAAACACAGAGAAATTCAGTTTCATGTGAACAATCTGTTTTAGTTCATTTACATAAATATCTGTTCTCCGTCTGCTGCACCAAAAGAGCTTCATCGCCCTCTGAATGATGTTGTTTACACCTTCCATGCATACATTAACACATTACTTGGGTATATTATTGGTATCTTTCCCCACAGTGATCACTGTACTTCATTTGATGTTTAAGTCCCTGGAGTTGGGTTTCGGCTTGTTTATGTTCAGTTAAATCAGGACAACCACAGATAAAAGTCTCTAACAAGCAGTCATGTTGACAGAAAAACACTCAAATAACACTTTCAAGGAGTTAAACTAATTTTCTTTCAAATTTTATATTTCTTCCGTTTATTTATTTAGATTTTTCTCTTTTATATTATTTTCTTCACTGTCTGTTTTTAGCTTTTTTCTACATATAAATGTATTGATTTATAGTGTATATTTTGTTCTGTTATTTGATTCTTTTGTCCTTTACTTTGTTGTTTCATATTAGCCTGGATGCCAGCCGAACTTAGCCCCGCCCACAACATTTGAGGTCAGGGAAGTTCCGGTCTGGACTTGAGCCGTTGTGGAGCAACTAAGCTCCAACCAGAACAGTTCGGACCAATCAGATTGTCAGGGGGCGGGCTTTATACGACGATGGACAGATGATCAACAGTAACGTAATCAACCCACGTCACCAAAGAGCGCTTGCAGCTTCTGTGACGTCTGTCTGTTGCTCTGATTGGTTGTAGGTCTGTCTGTTGCTCTGATTGGTTGTAGGTCTATTCAATGCTCTGATTGATTGTAGGTCTGTCTGTTGCTCTGATTGGTTGTAGGTCTGTCTGTTGCTCTGATTGGTTGTAGGTCTATCTGTTGCTCTGATTGGTTGTAGGTCTGTCTGTTGCTCTGATTGGTTGTAGGTCTGTCTGTTGCTCTGATTGGTTGTAGGTCTATCTGTTGCTCTGATTGGTTGTAGGTCTGTCTGTTGCTCTGATTGGTTGTAGGTCTATCTGTTGCTCTGATTGGTTGTAGGTCTATGTGTTGCTCTGATTGGTTGAAGGTCTATCTGTTGCTCTGATTGGTTGTAGTTCTATCTGTTGCTCTGATTGGTTGTAGTTCTATCTGTTGCTCTGATTGGTTGTAGGTCTATCTGTTGCTCTGATTGGTTGTAGTTCTATCTGTTGCTCTGATTGGTTGTAGTTCTATCTGTTGCTCTGATTGGTTGTAGGTCTATCTGTTGCTCTGATTGGTTGTAGTTTTATCTGTTGCTCTGATTGGTTGTAGGTCTATCCAATAGAGTGCAGAGCCATTTTCTTTCCTGGTTGGGTTGAAACACACAGCCCAATGGTGCAGAATCAGACTCATATTCTGACTAGAATCTGAGTAGGACCACGTCAGACTAGTTTCATATTGAACTGTATTCATACTACACACAACATAACTAAAAATAAAACAGGAGTTAACATGACTGATGAAGAGGTAAAGGCTGTGTAAAGAGATGAAGAGAGATGTCGTGATGATGGAGTTAAAGACCGTGTTGGGCACCGAGAAGATGCCGTACCTCGGGTGCGACAAAGTTGGCAGTGTAACACGGCGTCATCAGCAGCCCGTTCTCCGCTCTCAGCTGTTTGGCGAAACCAAAGTCGCAGATCCTGATGGACTCGGCGTTCCCGCTCTCGTCCATGTAGAGGATGTTACTGGGCTTCAGGTCTCTGTGCACCACCTGCAAACACAACAGGACCAGTCAGGGCTCTAAGTTTACAGACTTAAACATTTCACACGTCCAGTCAGATGTCTCAGAGGGCTACGCCAAATGTCCAGAGTTCAACAGTAAGGTTTGCTCAACAAATATACCTGGATAGCTCACTTGGTAGAGCGTGGACACCGTGTACAGAGGCTCATCCCTCGCTGTAGCGGCTGCAGGTTCAATTCCCACCTGCGGCCCTTTGCTGCATGTCATTTCCCCCCTCTCTCTCTCTCTCCCCCTTCACATCTAAGCTGTCCTATTGGATATAGGCCTAAAAAATCTAATTTCCAGACTGGCCTCTATACATTTTTAATTTTCTTGAGGAAAAACATCACAAAAAAGTTTGAAAAAAGCGTTAAAAAAAACGATCAAAATAGCGTCGGAAAACTAGAAAAAAAACTGTCAAAACTTCGGGAAAAAACATATAAAACATTAAAAAAAGCATCTAAAATGTAACAAAAACGTCTTTTTTATTTCTTTTTTTTTTTTAAGTCAAGCTTGAAAGCATCAAAAGTGAGAAAAGAAATGTTGAAAAAAAAAAAACTTGCCAACTCAATTCTTAATCGGCCAACGGCTCATTCAAATCAAATGATAATGATATGATGACGTCCGAATGGGCAACTGGGTTGTTATAGTAACTTGAGTGGCGATTTACTTGCCCCGGGCCATCGGGCAACCCTTAATGTTGAACCCTGATGTCTGAATGTTTTTACAAATAGATGTTATATCGTTCTGTATATGGAGAATAACATGATGTACACTGGTTCAACCAGACTGACAAGTGAAAAACACAAAGATCCCTCTGAGCAACAGTTGAATATGAAGAGAAGAAATCAGCAGTCATTGGTAAAAGAAACTGGAAACGTAGCATCAAAATGTGTGGAGATTTAAATAGATCAGGTTCCTGTTTCAGTGTCAAGTGCAAAATAATGCACCCTATAACAAGCTGGAATAAACTTTTAGCAAAGCTCTTCTTCAAACTTCACAACAGAAATAGAAGGAAGGAATCTTTCTGTCTGTCTGTGTCTTTCTGTCTGTCTGCCTGTGTCGTTCTGTCTGTCTGTCTGTCTGTCTGCCTGCCTGTGTCGTTCTGTCTGTCTGTCTGTCTGTCTGTCTGTCTAACATGAATTTTCTCATTTGTTCTCTTCAAACACACCAACATTTGATGAATCCATCTTTTCTCCCCTCTAGTTGAAACTACACTGAATTATGTAAGAAAACCTGTTTCATTTTGAGCAAAAAGCAACACTAGATTAGATCAAGCTGCACATTATACCGGAATAATTCATCAAAATCAGCTGCAATAGAGACAAGCATCCTATTGCTTTAATGTGCTGCACGTTTATCCGATTTAAGTCAGAAATCCAAACTAGGCAAGTTTTCAGAGAACATTTTCTCTTCGTTTTTTAGGTATTAAAGCTTCCTGAACCATAAACAATGGAGAACAGGAGCCTTTCCCCTTTGTGAACAGACCATAAAAACCCAAACGTACCCCCTGCACATGCAGGTACTCCAGCGTCTTGGTGATGGTGTAGAGAACAGCGCTGGCTTCTCTCTCAGAGAAAAACTTCTGTCGGAGGATTTTATCCAGCAGCTCGCCTCCTTTCATCAGCTCCGTCACCAAAAACACCGACCGGCCGTCGTCGTACACCTACGACATGGAAACAACACGACCGACAACGCTCGAGTCACTCAGTTGTTCTGGGAATTCATTTATTCAGTCAGTTTACGCAGTTTCAGACGGGCTAACTCTGGATATTAGTTTTAATCACGTGATTATAATAGAGAATAATTTAAAGATGTTACGAATGTTCAGTCTGAAAAGTGGAGTACATAGATTTACCGAAACAAAACAAATACTTTTTGGGAAAAACAATCAAGTATTTATATATTTCGTTTTAAGGAAATGAATTGGCAACTATTTTAATCAATCAATCAATTCGTAATTTAAGTATTTTTTTAAGTAAAAACATCAGAAATTCTGTGATTCCAGCTTCTTAAATGTTATTTTTTGCCATCCTTCTTAGGTTTCTTCTAAATAAATAGAATATCTTGTGTTGGTCAGACAAGACATCTTTTTTTAAATAATTTTTTTGTATAAAGTTTAAGAAAAACGTCTTTTGCATGATAAAAATGTAAATAGGCTATACAATCTATTTCTTAACTGCTAATTAACTTGTTAGTCCTAACTTTGAACCAGCAAGTTGAGTTTTAAGCTTGTGGAGAAACTCCGTTTCCTGCTTGTCGGTCAACGGTTAATTAAAAATATCGCCAATGGTTAATTAAGTTAAACACTAGCTATCAGTAAACAGAAGGTAGTGGCTAGTGTGTGGGTTGTGCGCCAGTGTTTGTGTAATTTCAGACCCTGCACACGCGGTAGAATGTTTTTAAAGTAGGCCTACCAATCGTCATGGGAAAAAAACGTCGATAACAGCGTCAGAGTTTCGATGTCGATACATTTTCGATTAATCGTCCAGCCCTGTTTTCTAGTGTCTTCTCTCCTCTGAGACAGTAAACTGAATATCTTTGATTAGTGGAACAAAATAAGACATTTGAGGACGTCACCTCGGGCTTTTGGGAAACACTGATCCACATGTTTCACCGTTTTCTGACATTTTATGGACCAAACAACTAATGAGTTAATCCAGAATAGTAATCGATAGCTGCAGCCCTAACTGTGACTCACGTCCTTGAGGGTGATGATGTTGGGATGTTGTCCGTATCTCAGCAGGATCTCCACCTCCTCCGTCGGGTCCCTCTTGGCCTTGTTGATGATCTGAAACAGTGAAAAAAAAAAAAAAAAAGGTGTTTCCAGCATATAGGGGAAGCTGAGCGTGCACGTGGTGACTCTGTGTGGATGTGGTGTTCTACCTTGACTGCGTACTCCATGCCGCTTCCTTTGTGTACGCAGCGCTTACAGATGGAGTAGGACCCGACTCCGATGTCCTCTTCGATCTCGTAGGCGTCCGAGAACTGGGATGTGCTTCTGTGCAGCTGCTACATGCAAAGACACAACCGTCAATTTATTACTAATAATAAACACCAGAGCAGGGAGAATGAGAGGGGGGAAACGCCAGAGCAGGGGGAATGAGAGGGGGAAACGCCAGAGCAGGGGGAATGAGAGGGGAGAAACGCCAGAGCAGGGGAATGAGAGGGGGAAACGCCAGAGCAGTATGCGTGATTTCATAATTTTCCTTGCAAAAAAGTCACACATATCTTAGCAGAAAGTTGAAAAATGTTGCGTTTACTTTACACAAGAGCAGCCATTTACCCCTGTTGCCATGGGAACGTTATGAAGTGACGTAATTACGCGACGTGAACATGCATAAAATTGCGTAAATATCCTGCATATTCCATCGCATTTTTTCAGAAAACGTGCCGCATAATCAAGGATTTTTGCCCGCAACAATCACAAAAAAAATCCGCAGTTTTCTAAAAGGACTGATCAACTGCGCACACTCTAGCTCCGAAATTACAAGATGGCAGCGCTGGGATCCGGGATATTTTGGCTTCACTTTAGTACAGTGAGAAGAAGAGGAGACGCGTCAGCCATCTTTATACACAGTCTATGGTATGTACCTGTACAATAGTACTGGGTAGAGGTTGTGTGTCCTCTTCTGTTATGGCCACAAAACTGAATCCCCTGAACAGCTGATGGGCGTTTGCACTGGGAGGAACCCCCGGAGAGTCTGAGACACAAACACAGAAACAGCTGTTGAACCTCACTGCTCAACGAAATCAGATCTTTATCAGCATGTAGCTCAGCTCAGTGATGTGTGAAGGGGAGGAGGAGGATGTGGAGTGACAGTCTGTACCTCTGGGTGTTTTAGCTGTGAACTCTGGATCGAAATAGAAAGTGTCGTCAGGTCGCCCTGAAGCCGGTTTGAAGGGAGGGGGGATCTCTCTGCGGAAGAGCTTCTACGGAGGGGAAAGAAAACGTTAGACATACAGTCAAAGACAAAATAATAGAAGCAATGTTGACATTTAATTGCTTGTTTTGGTGCATCTGGCTGCAAGGGAAATCTCTCATCTGGTATCATAAACTAAAACTGTCTGAAACGGCATATCCTAATAAAGTTTATTTAACGGAGACACTGACGTTCCAGTCGATGGTGCTGAAGAACTGATGCCTCTTTATCTCCTCCACACCGTCCGGTCCAGCTCCTGCAATCAACATTAGCTGTCAGTCCAGTGTTTCTTTCAAACTCACAAACAAACAGGAGGAAATTGTGCACATCTTTGGGGACTGTTTTCAGCGGCAGATTAATCCACGTTTGGCGCTCGCTAGTGAGTATCGGTGGCAGCAGGACGGTTTGTGTGGGACTGAGTCTAGGGCTGCAACTAGCTATTACTTTTTTTATTGTCGATTAAGTGGTCGATTATTTTCTGGATTAATGGATTAGTTGTTGGGTCTCTAAAATGTCAGTAAATGGTGAAAAATGTGGATCAGTGGTTCCCAAAAAGTCCAAAATGACGTCCTCAAATGTCTTGTTTTTGTCCACAACTCAAAGATATTCAGTGTACTGTCACAGAGGAGAGAATAAACTACAAAATAGTCACATTTAATAAGATGGAATCACATAAATTGACTCAATCTGATTACTCAATTATCAAAATAATTGCAGATTAATTTAATGGTTGAAAAGTAATCAATGTATAAATAAATAAGTATTAATACAATGTTTAGTGCACCAAAGCGTCATAATTATCAAACAAGAAACATTTGTTGGGGACTATTTTCAGCGGTGGACAGGGATGTAACTATGCATCGTGGAATCGCTTAAAAATCGATATATACATATGTGTAAATATTACAACGTTTTAAATGTAAAAAATGAATCGCTAAACGACCTAGGGCGTAAGCTTTCTGACCACAGTCGAAAAGCTGTAGCAGGAACATGAGAAGACTGGAAGTGAGTAGAGGGAAAAGCCCAACCGAGCGGCGAAATCATGCTGTAGTTGTTGCAGTAGTTGTTTTTTTTAAATTTTTTAAACGTAGTTTTAAAATTGTATCCGACCCGTGACGTCACTACTCTACGCGCTTCAAATTGACCCCGGGGGAAAAGTAGAGTGTTTTTCTTAATCAAATTTAAATTGAATGCATCATTTTTCCAAGACCAGACACAATAAGACCCCTGACTCATATTTTCTGGGTTGAGGAAACAAATCGATCTAGACCGTGTACTTTCCTTCTAATTGTCACATGAGATCCAGCTGGCTTTAATGTTCTGTAGCTAATAGAGTTATTTTGAGGGAGTGGAAATCTCCCTCCCCTTCATGTTTTAAGAAGTGGCATAATGATTATTGTGTCCTGTCTTTTGGACAATATTAGGTCCTCATCGTCTGGTAAAGTTGTCAAGATTTGGGGTCCTGTTATTGATTAAATCAGAAAGCAAGTGGACTCAGTTCAGTCCTTAATCTTGGATTAACGTATATTGTATACGAAGTGCCTGGACATTTCCGAACACTGCAGATTCAGCCTATCTGGGCATGCATGTATTGTTTTTATTGTTTGTGTATACTTGTTCAACAAGTGCAAAAATAAAAGCAAAAAAGGTTGTACCTAATCTGTTGCCAGGGTTGCGTTTGAAAAGGTTCCTGAGGAGACTTTGAGCTTCTGAACTCAAAAACTGTGGCATTCCCAACTTGGCTCTGCGAACACAAAGACACAAAGAACGTGTTGATATAAAAGTTAAAAAAAAGAAAGAAAAGAAAACATGAATAACTGCAGACGGATTTAAATGTCCATATTGTATATCCAAACTGAAAGTATGTGAAATACTAGACGGCTGTTATGCTCGCAGGAAACACAGTCAGCGTTCTGCAGAGTCTGCTCAGCATTATTCTTCAGACAAACATTGTCTTCTATGTTTCCCTCTCCAAAAGAAGCTAGACAGGTTAATATTTCCTCTCACATGATTCTCTCTTTCCCTTCTCCTCCCACCTAATCTGTTACAAATTGCTATCAGAACACTTGAGTCCATGTCTCCTCGTCTTCCTCCTGAGTGCTGCACTCTATCTGCTCTAATATAAACCCTTTGGAGGGAGGAGAGGAGTCTCTTCTCGGATGTACACTGAGCTGTAATAAAAGCCGTCAGATGGGGATTGGATACGGGTGTACCGGCAGGATGAAGTGTCTTACTTGAGGATCATGGTCATCGTCTCTTTCCGGTCTTTGCCCTGAAACGGCAGCGTTCCCGTCAGCATCTCGAACTGGGAGAAAGAACAACATGTCCACGGTCAAAGCTTTGTACTTTTTTCTGCAACTGAAGGGAAATGTATTT
>NC_041352.1:24501203-24518703 GCF_004354835.1 Perca flavescens
TTTTCATGCAAATAAGTTGAGTCATTGTGTATAAACCAGAGTAAAATCACTGTTGAACTCAGCAGACGTGAAAGGGAAGGCACAGAAGTTCATTCTTCGTGAACCACATTGTTTATTCCCTTATAGAGGTCTGAGTTTCCCAGATTGGTTATTAAACACCGGTGTGCAGTGGACGAATGGAAAATAAAAATGAAAAAGTTTCAACATCGAAAATCTCAGTTGGAGAGGAGTTACCTCCTTAGAGAGACGGGTGAAGAGATCTCCTCCTCGGAGGAAGTCCAGGATCAGGTAGAGCTTCCCCTCCGTCTGAAACGCTGGTAGGGGGGGGGAGGAAAAAGAACTGAGATTAGATCTGGCAAGTTTCCTGCTTGCTGAACATTTCCACTGGGAGGTCTGTTGCCTGCTTAAAAACAGAGTAAGGAGTTCTGATTGGCCGGCGCGGCGCTGGTGACTCATCTGTTCTGGTGGTCTGTTATTGGTCGACTCACCGTAGTGCAGTTTGACGATGAAGGGATGGTTGACCTCCACCAGGATGTCTCTCTCCATCTTTGTCCTGACCCGGTCACGCACTGGAAACACACACACATATATACACACACAGAGAGAGAGAGAGAGAGAGAGAGAGAGAGAGAGAGAGAGAGAGAGAGAGAGAGAGAGAGAGAGAGAGAGAGAGAGAGAGAGAGAGAGAGAGAGAGAGAGAAACACATTAATCACCAGATAAAGCACTTAGTGTAGAAGCCAAAATAAAACAGCCTCCCTTATGTGGTTTTTCCGTTTTGGCTGGAGAGATCTCAAAATGGCAGCAGATGAGTAGATGAGTAACCGAATCACGATAAGAGCGAGAGAAAGTCAGCAACAAGAAATTAAACAGAAAAAGAAAGGATTTTGACCCCGAGAGGAGAGGAAGAAGCATGTTGTATTTCTTTCCACCGGCAGGTGGTGTGTGACTCGACTTTAAGATGTCACTTTAGGAATGCACTCCTCTTCCTCTCTGCCTACACTTCTTCAGCTCTTTGTATCTCTGTCTGGTCTCATGTTAAGGCGTGAAATTCCATTTTGGGCGATGACAGCTAAACCAACACACCTGAAAAGTACAGACGACTTAGTGCCTCTTTTAGTTTCTCTTCTACGTTCATGAACTGGATTCACATAGAAATCAACCACATGCATCTTTCTTTTGTCTTGCATTTGTTCCACCTGTAACATGACTTCACCTTTAAAAAGGATAAGGCCGGCATCAATCTATATGACATGAATTTCAAATAAAAACAAAACGGTTTAAAAAAAAATATCACACCTGCTGCTTTTTTCTTAAAAGAATAAAGTTAGGTGTAAAGATTGTAATCCCCCAACGTTTGCGCGATGGGTAAGGGACATGTTGTATTTTATTAGAGAAAATTAGGTATTCTGTCAAGGGGTCAGCTGACAAATTGATGTTGATATGTCAACCTTTCCTTGGGCGGTTACACACTGGATGCGTGGCGTGAGCGTGTCAGCTGCGTGGCGTGTCCGTTTTTATTTCGGCTCCCATGGTAACGGGTTAGAGCTTACACACCGCCTGCGTGACACGCACGTCTCAGGTGTGGCTCGAGCCGCGCCAAAAAACGCGTGCATGCTAGAAAATAAGACCGACGCCTATTTTTCATGCGACATGCAAGCGTGTTGGCAGCGTTTCCAGGCAAAATAGAATAAGAAAAGATGTTTATATGTCGTTTAGACACGAATACATATTACGCTGAAATGGATGCCAGTAAGATTCTGAATGGAAAGTTTACTTTTAAAAAGTTGCCAAATGGTTCCATTGACAAGACCAAAGTGATCTGTGTGTGTTTTGTCGTTGTGAACTGAGCTATCATCGCAGCAAGTTCAGTCTGAAATACCACTTGATGACGAGCGCACAGCTGATGGCTGATGACCAAACACACAGCTGATGGCCGAGCACACAGCTGATGACCAAACACACAGCTCATGGCCGAGCACACAGCTGATGGCCAAACACACAGCTGATGGCCAAACACACAGCTGATGGCCAAACACACAGCTGATGGCCAAACACACAGCTGATGGCCGAGCACACAGCTGATGGCCAAACACACAGCTGATGGCCGAGCACACAGCTGATGACCAAACACACAGCTGATGGCCAAGCACACAGCTGATGGCCGAGCACACAGCTGATGGCCAAACACACAGCTGATGGCCGAGCACACAGCTGATGACCAAACACACAGCTGATGGCCGAGCAATGGGACAAAAAGAAATCAAGGGACATTTAGAATAGATAAAAATGTGCGATTCATTGCGAATCAACTATGATATTAATGCGATTAATCGCAGTTAAATATTTTAATTGTTTGACAGCACTAAAAAAAAACTAAAAAACAGGAGGAAATGTGTGTTTGTTGGGGATTATTTTCACCAGCAGATTAATCTACATTTTGTGCTCTCGACGAGGGAGAAGATATAGCAGGCTGTGATACACAAACGGTATTTGGTAGTACATTCATTCACAGTTGGTTTTGGTATTTTTCACGGGATTTGTTGACAATAAGGAAAATATAGATTTATCGTCTGAGACAGGGTTTTCCCTGCCACTATAAGGCAGAATCCAAGACATTTTTGGGCACCACCTAAAGCCAAAACTACTACCACTACTACTACTAGTAACTAAATTACTTTTCTCAGATCTAGTGATTGTAGTTGGACTTCTTTAGCAAATTCTGTCTTTAAGCTTTTTGAGTGTTATTTATTTATTACCTGCTCTAGCTTTTCCAATGTTTTAGAGACAGATACATAAATAGTAATAGTTGAAAATGATGTGAAATTGCATTTTTCTTAATTGACAAATGTATAATTTCTTGAGGGACAGTCTTTTTATCTCTCTTCGTACCTTTTAGCGTAGCTTTCTTCAGGACTTTCATGGCGTACAGCTGACCGGCGTCTGGCCCTGTGACTTTCCTCACCAGAAACACCTGAACACACACACAAAACAATCAATCGCTGATGCATTATTTCTGTTTTCAGATATTTAGAAATTATGAGCTTGGTCACATCGGTGCGATAAGGCATTGAACATTTTAAATTTAAAAAAGCGTATTATGTAGGTGCTGCGTTAACGTGCGCTTGTTGCCCTTTGTGCGCTGATGCGCTCATCTGTTGACATTTCTGAACGCCTTCCCATAGACAGTATATAAAATTAACCAACAGATCCCGTGTCTCTGGACGGAGACCAGTGAAGGATATGAGAAGTCACTTTTCCGGTGAGTGCTAGGGTTAATGCGCAGCCTCCAACTGAGAGAGACAACGTAAATGTGACGTGAGCAACGTGTCTGAAAGTGTGAAGTCTTCTGGTAGCTGTGCCGAGAGAAATCTCAATCATTCCCAATCTTACAGAGACGGAGAGCGTAGGTATATGTAAGGAGATAACATAGACACAGGCTAATTACTGATCACTAACATGCTAGTTAACATTAGTAATTAAACCTAAACAGCTAATGTAAGGCGAAACTGCCTGCGAGCTTCTCCTGTACTATACGGTAATTCCTCTACTATGTGACACAATCGTTAGCTTATTTTTATAAAAGCGTCTGCTACGGAGCCATAACGTGAGCTACAAGGTAATGGAGCCTTTTATACATTGTTGTGTTTCTTTAGAAATAAACATCGGATAAATAGAGTCTTTAAACGCTTCAGATGTAAAGTTATTCACTGTCAAGTGACTTCAAAATGAATGGGAGTCAATGGGATGCTAACGGGAGGTGTTTGTTTTGTAGCATCAAAATGGCGCCATAGGAGGTTCTAGTTCTGAAGCGAAGCTTACCCCCCTTGCGCCTTCCTACAGTTGCTTAATAAAAGCTTTCGACACAAACAAACGTACACGTGTCATTAGTATGAGAAAAAAACGAGATTTTAACTGGGTCGGGCTCCGACATAAATATCTTAATGCCTGTCGGACGCGGGCCGGGCTCGGACAGAAAAATGCAGCCTGATCCGCACTCTAGTGTGTGTGTGTGTGTGTGTGTGTGTGTGTGTGTGTGTTGAAGTTTGTTTAGGTTAGCCTCCTTTCATTTCTAGGTAACACTTACGGAAATTAACATAAACAGAAACACACACACACACACACACACAAACACACACACACACACACACACACACGGCGCCCAAGCTGGAGGCTAATTGTTCATTCATAAAGACGGTGATACGGAGCGGGAGTGTGAAGGGCCCTCAACCTGCCGTCTCCATGGCAACGAGCTCTCAAAAAACACAATCGCAAGGGAAACATTACAGGGATTTCAGTGGAAATGAAAACCCACGTTTACACACACACACACACACTTAAAGCCCACTCACACACAAAAGCACTGACAGTATATATAAACACACACACACACACACCTTGCCAAAAGAACCTTGTCCCAGGACTTTGCGGAGCTCGAACTGTCGCGGGTCGGCCTTCTCTGATCCCTCCTTCACGTGATGAGTGATATTGATCTCCTTGATTGGCACGTCATCCTGTAACACACACACACACAACAGTGTCCAGATCGTCATTATTACATTCTTTAAACTATTAACTTGTCTGCGGTGGATTATATCAATAATACACATTTGAAGTTCTTGGTAAAATTCAAAAAATTACTGGTGACCTCTCAGAAAAGGTTGGTTGGTAACCACTGATCTAAAATATCATTGCATTAAAATGTCCTGTCATTGGAACAAAGACTTTTTGCCCAAGTATGTACTCAGGGGTGTCCACATACTTTTGGCTACAAACAAGGTATAATTTATCATTTAAGCAACTTGTGCAAATAAAGAGTTTTGTAAACATCACTGATAGTTTCAGCTGGGCAATATATCGATATTATATCGATATTGTGATATGAGACTAGATATCGTCTTAGATTTTGGATATCGTAATATCGTGATATGACATAAGTGTAGTCTTTTCCTGGTTTTAAAGGCTGCATTACAGTAAAGTGATGGACTTTTCTGAACTTACCAGACTGTTCTAGCTGTTCTATTATTTCCCTTTACCCACTTAGTCATTATATCCACATAACTGATGATTATTCATCAAAAATCTCATTGTGTAAATATTTTGTGAAAGCACCAATAGTCAACACTACAATATCGTTGCGGTATCAATATCGAGGTATTTGGTCAAAAATATCGTGATATTTGATTTTCTCCATATCGCCCAGCCCTACTGATAGTGTGATACTGATATGTTATGATTTGATACTATAAATAAAATTGAATTGAACTGAATAGTTAGTGCTTTTTAATTCACCAATAATAGGTGACATTAGAAATTACACAAGGACCTTTACAGACCCATTTGAAGAACTATTTTTAGCCTCAATAGACCAGAATGCATTGCAGGCAGTGAGCCGCAAGACGGGTTAAGTTTCTCCTTGGGCTGTCTTTGATTAAAGAAATCCTTAGCAGACTAACACTCATAAGATTTTGTCGACTAATTGATTAGTTGATTTATTCAACGATCTGTGCAACTGAGTTTCTCCACAAAGAATCATGCAAAAGCACCACTTAAAATCTTGTGTTTACCAGAGATGTGCTCGTACGTTTCTCGGACAAAAGTCACTCAGCGTGAAAAATGCATAAAATATGACGACTAACTGACTCAGAGGTAGCAGTTCTGGTTTCTCCGCTAAGTGAAGTCTCATGTTTCTCTCTCCCACACTCACATACAACAACAGCTGGATGCAGCAAGCTCAGGCGGGGTTCTCCGGGCGTTTTATAATGAAATGGATTCTGGGAAACGCAGTTCACAAAATCCCAAACACAACATCCTATACTGTAGAGCAGCGATGTCAGTGTGTGATCATGTTTTTGTTGTCGTTTGTGTCTTGTTCTCATCTCAGTGAATTACACAACAGGTTCCCTAATGTTCGTCATCCGCTCAGTGGGAAACCACAAAACACACATACACACACACACAAACATATGGATGCACGGTTGTCATGGAGCCACCCCCAATACCTGCTTCCCGCTGTAGCTGCTGAGTGACTAATGATACCATACTGTGTGACTGTACTCAGTGACACCCTCCCTCCTTCAAACTATTTTCAAAGCTTCCTAGCTTTGTGTACTCTGGATATTGAAGCAATAAACCAAACAAGTAAACACATCCAGACTACATATCCTATCCTCCTCTCTGCTCTGCGCTGCCCAATCCATCCTTTCTCTCTCTCTCGTCATTCTCTGTCCAGCTTTTTCCTCCTTGCTTCTCTTTCCTCCGTACCTGTACTTCCCAGGTGGGTGACCTGCTGGCTTCCGGGCGTCCCAGTGCATTGTGGGTCCTGTAGTCCCGACTACGGCTCAGGCTCTGTGGCGCCAACATGCTCCTGTGCATTATCTGCGAGGCTACAGGATGGAGACGGCGCCAGCTGAACACTTCTCCCTCCCTCTGTCGTTCTCTCTCTCCTCGCCTGTGTCTACCTCTCTCTCCCACTTTCTCTTTCCCTCCGAGACATCTACGCTTCCCTCCATCCCTCCCACTTTCTCTCGCTTTTCGTATCTTTATCTGAACCGTTCTCACCTCTCCTCTGTGGTTTGCACCTCTCTTTTTCTTATTCTCTCCGTCTCTTCCTCGTGGGACAAGGTCAGACTGCAGCGATGGGTGCAGCCATATGTGCTTTACACCAAGTTTTACATATTCACATACTTTACTGAAGCAAAAGTACCAAAAACTCACTACAAAATACTACATTACAAGTAAAAGTCCTGCCTTTAAAAGTCAAAAAGTTATCAGCTAAATCTACTTAAAGCATCAAAAATAAAAGCACTTGTATTGCACAATGGCCCCTTTCAGTGCACTAAACATTTAGCACACTCAAAGGGGCCGTTCTATATAACATATATTAACATTATTTTGGATTATTTTTGCATCACTGTGGGCTATATTTCTCCTCACATTTCCTATATGGCTTTTCATTAAACACAATATCAATGAAAACTAATTGTACCCACTAAATACACTGATGATGGGGAGTTTCTACTTTTTCTAATCTACTTTATAACGTTTATAAATTAATTGAAAATCTTAGTCTGAAATGTAACTACATACTGTAGCTGTCAGATAAATGTAGTGGATTAAAAAGAACAGTATTTCCCTCTGACAGATAGTGGAGTCGATGTATGAAGGAGCAGAAAATGAAAATACAGGTATAGTTTCCTAATCCTCTCTGCTTGCGCCAGTTATGGAACCTCAAACTTTTTGGTGCCAGACTAAATGGGTTGAGTTTTGAAAGCTGATGGAGATGTTGTTAAATGAGTCTTTGATCAGATAGTTTAGATTTAAATCAAAATGTGGCCAATTTTAGACTGAATTTTGTTGAGGCAAGCTTCTCCTACATCTTTTTTGTGTTAAAACAACCTTGACAGCTATGGGTTTTGTAGAAAAACATGTTCATATTTGTTAATGTAAGGGTATCAAAAAACAAAAACAGCCTCACTCTGCATGTCATCAGCATTGAGTATAAAACATCAAACCGCCGTATGTAAATTAGATTCCTCCATCAGGCGAAGCCCGACGCTGAGCGCAGCCCGACGCTGAGAGCCCCAAAGCAGCTGCCGAGCAAACAACAAAACAGAGTTGGGATGCTGCTGACCGTCTGAGAACATGGATTGTGAAATGTTTGAAAAGATGAGGAGTTGATGAGGAATGTTGAATTTTCATGTGTGTTATTGAGTGTGAGTCAGACCACAGATGGAGGATCAGAGCCGAAGCGACAGGATGCTCATGTAGCACCTCTTAATCACACGGATTAAAACTGCTAACCCCGCACCTGTGCTCAGAAACACACACACACACACACACACACACACACACACACACACACACACACACACACACACACACACATGTTATCACCACATGTACACACACACACACACACACACACACACACACACACACACACACACACACACACACACACACACACACACACACACACACACACACACACACATGTTACACACACACACACACACACACACACACACACACACACATGTTATCACACACACACACACACACACAGGTTTGGGGCACTATCTTTGTGGGGACCCACACACAGGTTTGACATAATGCATTCCCATAAGCATTCCCTTACCCTCACCTTAACCATCACAACTAAATGCCTAACCTTAACCCTTACCCTAACCTTAACCATCACAACTAAATGCCTAACCTTAACCCTTACCCTAACATTAACCATCACAACTAAATGCCTAACCTTAACCCTTACCCTAACCTTAACCATCACAACTAAATGCCTAACCTTAACCCTTACCCTAACATTAACCATCACAACTAAATGCCTAACCTTAACCCTTACCCTAACATTAACCATCACAACTAAATGCCTAACCTTAACCCTTACCCTAACCTTAACCATCACAACTAAATGCCTAACCTTAACCCTTACCCTAACCTTAACCATCACAACTAAATGCCTAACCTTAACCCTTACCCTAACCTTAACCATCACAACTAAATGCCTAACCTTAACCCTTACCCTAACCTTAACCATCACAACTAAATGCCTAACCTTAACCCTTACCCTAACCTTAACCATCACAACTAAATGCCTAACCTTAACCCTTACCCTAACCTTAACCATCACAACTAAATGACTAACCTTAACCCTTACCCTCACCCTAACCATAACCTAATTCTATCCCTAATCCCAAAACCAAGTCTCAAACAGCCCTTTAAACTTGTGGGGACCAGCATTTTGGCCCCACAAAGCTGTCGGGACCCCACAAGTACACTGGACTCCCGCTTTTTGGACCCCACGAATATATTTAAATAAGCCTACACACACACATACACACACACACACACACACACACACACACACACACACACACACACACACACACACACACACACACACACACACACACACACACACACACACACACACACACTCACACTCACACTCACACTCACACACACACACACACACACACAAATGCACACACATACACACGTACACATGCATACACGCACACACAAAATAACACATGCATACACACACCTGCACACGCCCACATATACACTTTACCTGCCTCTCTAACCTTTTATTGCACCGGTTAGCATTTATTTCCATCTCACTTGTGCAGACATTCAAACACACATGCACAGCTTCCGAGCTGACTCTTCCGCTCATTAATAAAGTAAATTCACATCCCACACACCGAAAGGAAAAAGAAAAAAAACATGTCACTGCTGGTGGTAAATTTAGGATGTTAATCTAGTTTGCGGCTAAAACAAATTGTCATATTGAATCCTGTGTCTGAGCTTTGGATTGGTCAGTAAACAGAGAACGTAACAAAGAAAGTAACTAAGCTTCTAGCTTTATTCGTGATCTGGGAAACAGCAGTTGATGTTGTGTTTAGAAGCCGTTCTGGAGCTTTGGATTGTATTATATCAGTTTTCATCATGTCATGTCTTGATTTTGTCCTGTTCTTTTCCATCTTTCAAAAGACTTAGCTCCTGTAATTCATCACGACACCTATAGCTAAAACTGATTTGGCAGTTTGAAAGTTAATGTCGGACTTTCTTTGTGCGTTTTTGGCAACGCACACTCCGAGATCTGTAATTCGAGCTGCAAAGATGAAACTAATTAATCGATTAGTTGTTACATAAAAAAAATCATGTGAGTCCAGCTTCTTGAATGTGAATATTGTTCTAGCTTCCCTCCTCTGTGACAGTAAACATTTGAGGAACGCCACCTTGGGCTTTTAGCTAGATTTATTTCATTACATTTTTCCCCAAATAGGCTCACATTTATAATAAATACATCATAAAATGTGCAGCAGTCATTCTTAGGTAAAAATGTACCCCGATATCTTTACCGACGGCTGGGTTACTAAAACGGACAAACGTACAGCGAGGTTAACAGGTCTCCACTGAGCCATCGGTAACACAGCTGGAGAGGACGCAGCACAGCAGCCCTGCAACGCTGCGCATCGTCTGTCCGCCATCAAAACTAATTAAGAGGCCTCGTTATGTTGTTACACTGCTCTGCACGCAGCAGCAGACCTCCCCATCGGACACATTACACACATCAAATTAAATTATCGTCAACTGTGCACACATTTTTTTAACTGCTGGTCAGACGGAGAAATCTCTGTGTGTGTCTGACTGCAGGGAGATAAACTTATTGTCAAGTATTTGTAAAACTCTCAGCTGCTCGCGAGTACTTTAAGTACATGCAGGACTATAACTTGTAATGGGAGTACTTTTCAGACCAGGGTTTTCCGCAGCAGCACCCAAGACGATTTGGGCGCCACTACACTGAAGGATGGGGCTGTCCTCGACTAAAGATATTCTTAGTCGACTAACACTTATAGGATTTTGTCGACTAATCGATTAGTTGATTTAATTGACAGAGCTGTGCGCTTTGAGAGGTGGTTAAGACTAGAAAAGCACAATATAAATGTAGTTAATTAACCATCTGTAAAACTGAGTTTCTCCACAATTAATCCTTCAAAAGCACAGATTTAAATCTTGTGTTTACCATAAATGTGCTCAGAAGTTTCCTGAAATAAATAATTAAGCATGAATCAGCATAAAAAATGACTAATCGAATAAAGAAATCTTAGTCGACTAAGACCAAAACGACCGATTAGTCGACTAATCGACTAAGAGGTGGCAGCCCTACTGAATGAATGGGAAATCAATGTGAGCATCAAAACTATGACTTTTCCTCAGATCTAATGGTTGTATTTGGTCTCCAGTTAGTCTATATCGACCACGTTTCATTTATAGGATAATTCAGGTTCTGCCGGGTGTCCCACATTTTCGGCCGGATGTCCCGTCCCCTTCCTCTTTCTTTGTTTTGGCGTTCTAACCTCCGGCTGATTTATGAGGACTATGGTTAACTGCTCCTCAGATCTCTGCAGGGTAAATCCAGACAGCTATCTAGACTATCTGTCCAATATGAGTTTTCTCTCACCCTCCTCCGCAGCGCTGTGGAGGAGGGTCTGGGCAATGCGAGACTAGTCTCCGGTGGACTTCTTTAGCATGTTTTGTAAAGCTCTGTCAGTGTTATTTATTCACTTATTATCTGCTCTAGATTTTCCAACATGTGAGGTACTTAGAGTATAGTATTTCTACTTTTACTGAGTATGATTTGAGGATTTAAAATACTGCGTTTTGTCAACCAGTCAAATCCAGAACAGTAGCGTCTGATTAACGGTGCATATCTTAGGACACGTCAGTGTTAGAGAGGATGATGGTAGTGGTAACAGGAAACTTCACACACACACACACACACACACACACACACACACACACACACACACACACACACACACACACACACACACACACACACACACATTACACAATATTCCTGTTTTGTGACTTTGGAGAATGTTTGCTGTACTTTTCTATGATTCCTATGCAGTCCACAGATTTGAAAGAAAAGATTTTCCCCCAGAATAAACAAATGAAAAATGATTCTGTGTGCCATCTGGTTACAGCTGACGGACAGACATAAAAACCTCCAACTCAACCAGTTCCTTTTTTATGCTTCCTGATCTGACACCAGAACTAAGAAAAGAAACTAACTACATTTACTCAAGTACTGTACTTAAATACAAATGTGAGGTGCTTGTACTTTACTTGAGTATTGTCTTTTCATGCAACTTTATACTTCTACTCCACTACTATTCATCCGACAGCTTTAGTTACTTTACAGATTAAAATTTTTGCACAAGGGGGGGCGCCCAGGAGGCTCGGTTGGTGGGGCGCGCGCCCATGTGTGGAGGGTTGTTCCTCAGCGCAGAGGCCCAGGGTTCGGATCTGACCTGCGACACTTTCCTGCATGTTTTCCCCCTCTCTCTCTCTCTCTACCCTTTCACGTCTAGGCTGTCCTATCAATTAAAGGCGGAAATGCCCACAGGCTTGTCCAACTTCTATCTGTGGGACATGTTGTTAACGCTGTTTGTAAGCACAAAAATCAGCGTAATGCCTTGTCTAACTACTGGTATTGCTAACCTGGCTAGAGTTAACCCCACAATGAAAAATCTGACTTGCATATTGAACTAGAACTGGGCAATATATCGATATTATATCTATATCGTGATACGAGACTAGATATCGTCTTAGATTTTGGATATCGTAATATCCTGATATGATATAAGTGTCTTTTCTTGGTTTTAAAGGCTGCATTACAGTAAAGTGATGTACTTTTCTGAACCTACCAGACTGTTCTAGCTGTTCTATTATTTGCCTTTTCCCCACTTAAACGTTATGTCCACATTACTGATAATTATTTATCTAAAATCTAAGTGTGAAGATATGTTGTGAAAGCACCAATTATCAACCCTAGAATATCGCCGCAATATCGATATCGAGGTATTTGGTCAAGAATATCGTGATATCTGATTTTCTCCATATCGCCCAGCCCTAAATTGAACGCATTTAACTTGACACCATTCCGGCTTCTGAATTCAGAGGTAAATGCACTATAACTAAAAGCCCTGTAGTCGTTCAGCATGAAAAAGCATAAAACAGGACTAATCTACCAAAGAAATCTTAGTTGACTAAGACTAAAGCAGCCGATTAGTCGACTAAGAGGGGGCAGCCCTATTTTTTATAGTGTGGTATTAGTACTATTACTCAAGTAAAGGATCTGAATACCATTGCATCATTCATGTTAGCACAACAGCCCCGAAAGCCGAAACTCACAATACATCTACCTCATCATCTCGGTTTTGTGGCTGCCATTAGACCAGTAAAACCAGTTGGAGCGACTGCTTTAAGTCAACAAAAGATAAATATATCTTATTTACATTTCATGAATGCTGATCTGTTGTTTTCTGACTTGTAGAGTGACACTGAAAAGATGCACAGACACAAACTAAAGTAGCAGCTTCACTCACACACACACACACACACACACACACACACACACACACACACACACACACACACACACACACACACACACACACACACACACACACACACACACACACACACACACACACACACACACACACAGGACTACCCACAGTACTCACTCTCTCCATACTGGAGTGTTCTGGTCCACAACATCCTATTACTGTCCCCCTATTTTTTCTAGTTTGCTCCCAGCGGCCGTTTTCAAAAGTCCGGGCCGGCTGCTGGCGGCTGCCGTCCGTCCCGGCGAGCATCAGAAGGCGGCGGAGCGCCTTCAGCCGGCTCCTCAGCGCCCTGACGAGGCCGCCGACGGAGCACACGCACTTTGCCGGCTCAGCCTCCACCGTGCGGCGCGTCATCACTAAGTGAACTCGAGGAACTTGAGGAGCCTGGAGTTGTCGGAGCGACAGTGTGGCAGCGAATGCCTCGGACTGGGACAGGCAAACAAGTGTGAGTCAGTGTGAGGGGATACCCGGAGGAAAGGGAGGGGGGGGGGGGGGGGGGCACAGATCCAAATTGGGATGGGAAGCGGGATCCCCCCCCCAACCCTCCACCCACTCCTCCCTTCTCCACTAACATGCAGCTGTAACCTCTCACCCAATGTTTCCATCAGGTGTCATGGAGATCCCCGTTCACTCCGCAGTCACATAACTCTCCGACCGACCAATGACTAAATACCACAAGGAGGAGAACTCCCACTTCTATTTTCACACATTCACACTCACTCACTCAAAGTTTTCAACATGCAAATGTCGGTGAAAAACATGAATCACTCTGAGTCCCAATCTGCAAACTGACTATGAATTGTCCCGCTGGGGATCGATAAGGTGTACCTCATCTTAGTATAATTAATATTATATATAATGACTTTATTAAAAACTAGGGCTGCACGATACGTGGAAAATACGCGTTGTGCGATAACGATATTACGTGGATAAATAAAACAGATATGAAAGTCTACTCAGTTCTGAGGCTTTCGATATTCTGCTAAAATACAACAAGTTGCTTGGTGAACTTAAAACAAACAAAAGGAAATCATTTCCAACATTATTTAATTGAACAAATTGAACATCGAATTGAACATAAAAGGCAGCACTAAAAAAACAGAACGACAGTTACACTTCAAGCGTAGAGGGTCAATCAGAAGAACAGACTTTTTCAACTAACTCAAAACATCTCTGAGTGTCTGTTGGGATATGTCGCAGCCTTTCGCAATGTTTAAAGTTGATATTTCTGTATTAAAGATGTATTGTACTAAATATAAACTTGTATAAAAAAGCAGCAAATCCTCACATTTGAGAAGCTTAAAGAATAATATAATAATAATAATAATAATAATAATAATAATAATAATAATAATAATAATAATAATAATGTATACTTTATTAATCCCACAAAGGGAAATTACAATGTTTTTCACTCTGTGGTTATTACACACAGGCCTGAATTACACACACATGCTCATTACCTACACATGCACTAATGGAGAGCTGTCAGAGAGGGGGAGCTGCCCATGGAAAGGCGCCCCAAGCAGTTGGGGGTTCGGTGCCTTGCTCAAGAACACCTTGGCAGTGCCCAGGAGGCGGTCCACCAAAACAAGAGAACCCAGCTCCCTACTGACTGAGCTACTGCCACCCTACTAGGTGTTAGCATCTCTACTTGTAATGACTTTAACGGCAATCATTAAAAATAGTTGTTGGTGCATTGTCTAATCGATTAATCGACGAATCGTTGCAGCACAAGTTGATTTACTTTTATTTCAAAACACCAACTTGAATCTTTTAGTCAGTGAAACAGAGACATTTATAATTTCAGTTCTGACCCCAAGGTGCCCTGTGTCTATCTGTCCATATCATGTACATTATATGACTTTATTACTGATACTTAGTTGAGAAACACTCCTCATTTGCTTCCTAATGCACTACATTTAACCTCCCCCACACTGTTTGATAGATGTGACGCAGACACAATAATAATAATGATGAAATGTCTAAAAAATGTAATTTTACATAAGTAACATTTCGAATGTAGGACTTTTACTTTTAATTAAGTCATTTTAGATTATGGTCTTTCTACTTTTACCTAAGTAAAGGATCTGAATACTTCTTCCAACACTGGATTTTGTCAACAACAACAACAACAACCAGTCCAAACCAGTACAGTACAGGGTTATTCCTGCATGGAGGAATAAGCCCCCAAAGAGGTTTAAGCCAGCCCCCAAAGGAAAATCAACAGCACCACAATGATAATTGAGAGGAAAAATAGCAATTCAATTCCTCTTCGAATGTGTTTAATAGCAATTGACCAAATAACTGCATGCCCCCCCCCCCCCACCCACCAAAAGGTCCAATCTGAGTCAGGAAAAACCCTGCAGTAGTGTCTGGTGTGAGGTGAATATCTTAGGACACGTCAGCGTTACAGAGCATCGAGGGAAGAGGTAACGTGAATCCCCCAACTGCCCTCACACACACACACACACACACACACACACACACACACACACACACACACACACACACACACACACACACACACACACACACACACACACACACACACACACACAGAAATGTTTTGAAGTAGAGGATCTATTTCACAAATACATTAACGTGTTGTCACTTAAAATAAGGTCCCCTGTTTGTATCTGTCAAAATCATATAAATGTTATGACTGACATTTAGTTTAAAAACCTTCCCTATTAGCTATCTAGTGAATATATAGTCTAGTCTAGTCCGTTCTAGACTACGGTGGATTTGTGAGGACTATGGTTAACTGCTCCTCAGATCTCTGCAGGGTAAATCCAGACAGCTAGCTAGACTATCTGTCCAATCTGAGTTTTCTCTCGCACGACTAAAACGAACGTACACATGTTCCACCAAAACAAGTTCCTTCCCGAGGCTATTTTGCAGAGGCACCGTGGCTTATCTCCGGTGCTTAGCACGATTGCGATTGGTTTAAAGAAATGCCAATAAACCAGAGCACGTTTTTCTCCCATCCCAGAATGCTGTGTGGACTAGACAGACCCTCCTTCAGCATGCTTTGGAGGAGGGTCTGGCAAAGCGAGACTAGTGAACATCATCCTTTACTTATGTGCATGGGGAATAGGGTTGTGCCGATGGACAATATCATCGTTCATTGTGATGGCTGGCCGACATCACGATGGAGAGCCACCATTGTGATGTCCACCAAAGAGTTATCTTTCTGTTCATTGAATGCGTTATTCAGTGCAAACATAACCGTGAATGTAGTTTAAACTCAGTAATGATGGTATGTTAGGTTATTACTGTCGCTCTGTTGAAGGCAGACGTCCCACTGTACTGTCGATACGCAGATCACGGACATCTGATTGATTTTACTGCACCGTACTTAAGTGAAAGTAGGTCAAGTTGTAAAACCTACCAGCAGGGCACCGTTTACAGAGGTCATTTAAATGTATCTCTAATCGTTTCTATGTTAACTTTTGGCCCATAGTAGTAGAAAAAAATATTTATGTAAAGCTACCGCTACCTTCGTAGCCCGGCCGTTGGTTCAGTGGGTAGAGCAGGCGCACATATACTGAGAGGTTTGTGCCTCGACGCAGATGTCCAGGGTTGAAGTCTGACCTGTGACTATTTCCTGCATGTCTTCCCTCTCTCTCTCCCCTTTCTCACCTAGCTGTCCTGTCAAAATGTTTCACATCTTTCAGTGGAATTGTATTAATAGGATTAATGGTGCGTTCTTTTTGTCTTGTAATCGCGACTAGTAGCTCGAGTGTGACATCACATCCGTGTCGAAAAAACGAATAACCGCGGGTAGGCTACTGCTCTGCTTTCTGCTCAGGACTCGGCCATTGTTGTCATATAGCAACAGAGCGTCTCTAGCCAATTTCAGCTGCACAAGCTACAAAATAACTAATGAGGCGGTATTTAACTCCTAATAAGACTGTAGAGACATGTCTATAGGTAGCAGTATACAGCACTATGTTTAACTCCTAATAAGACTGTAGAGACATGTCTATAGGTAGCAGTATACAGCACTATGTTTAACTCCTAATAAGACTGTAGAGACATGTCTATAGGTAGCAGTATACAGCACTATGTTTAACTCCTAATAAGATTGTAGAGACATGTCTATAGGTAGCAGTATACAGCACTATGTTTAACTCCTAATAAGACTGTAGAGACATGTCTATAGGTAGCAGTATACAGCACTATGTTTAACTCCTAATAAGACTGTAGAGACATGTCTATAGGTAGCAGTATACAGCACTATGTTTAACTCCTAATAAGACTGTAGAGACATGTCTATAGGTAGCAGTATACAGCACTATGTTTAACTCCTAATAAGACTGTAGAGACATGTCTATAGGTAGCAGTATACAGCACTATGTTTAACTCCTAATAAGACTGTAGAGACATGTCTATAGGTAGCAGTATACAGTGCTATGTTTAACTCCTAATAAGACTGTAGAGACATGCCTATAGGTAGCAGTATACAGTGCTATGTGTACGACTTCTTCATTTGGTTACAACAACGACAAAAGTGCTTAAAATTGTAGAAAACCACAATGTTTACTAC
>NC_041352.1:24523703-24526203 GCF_004354835.1 Perca flavescens
CCTCTTCTCTACAATAACCTCCAGTACATCCTGGTTAAGACCAATAACTGAACCAGCTCTCTTGATTAACTTGTTTATCCTATTTTTGTCCTCAACAGATATACTGCCTCCCCAGCACAGTACAGCATAAAAAAGTACGCTAGCCAAAATCCCTTGATAAAAAACATTTAAGAGCTTTGTGCTGATGTTGAATGATCTAAGTTTTCTCAAAAAGAACAATCTCGACTGAGCCTTCTTCATTAGGACATTCGTATTCTCCTTCCAGTTTAATTTTTCGTCCAGGTATATACCTAAGAATTTATATGACTGCACAATATTAAATTCTGTTCTAATACTGTTAAATTCTGCGGTGTGCTGATGAACAGTTGAGTTCAAACTAAAGGTTACACCTGATAAAACATTCAGCAGTTTACATCAGATTCTAGGTCAGTTCGGGATGATTTGGGGAATTTCACTTTTAGGTTTTGTCCCCAAATGCAACAATGAAGAGGTCTTAGGTTTACAGTGGTGGAAGAAGTACTCACATTTTTAGAAATACCACAGTATAAAATGACTCAATTTAAAAGAAAAAGTACAGAAGTGTTATTACCAAAATGAACATAAAGTATCAAAAGTAAAAGTACTCGTTATGCATGACTCCGTTCGTGGTGTTATATAATTATGGAATATATTAAATATAATTTCTGAGAAAAAAATAACGCGTTAAAAATAATCCATTCCATATTGACCTTTGACCCAGAGCCGTTCTAGCCACCATTCGACTGTAAGATGAAGGAGGGAGACGAGAACGTGCTGCCTGGATCATTGATTGGAACATTTACTTGTAAAAATCTTCTTAATCTGGTGCCCCTGGTATGTCTGCTCTTCTCTCTGATGCTCTGAAACGGACGATACAGGCAACACTATACTCGACAGCAGCTAACGTTAGCCTACCGCTAGCTAGTAGCTGGATTAAAAATGGTTAAAATGCTAACAGCTAACGCTAAACGGTGTGAAGTTTGACTGTGTTTCACTGTAGAGGATTCCAACACCGAGATATAACCGTTCTCTTAATACATTCATGGATATAACCATAGATATAGAACATGTGAACAGAGTATGTAATTAATTCGATTACATTTTTTAATCGATTGACAGCCCTAAATATAATTTTTTTTTTTTTTTTTTATTAGAGCTGCAAAAATGTATCGATTAGTTTGATTTGAAAGTATTTATTTCGAATACAGAACAGAAACAGCTGATAATCAATTAGTCAGTTTGATTTTCTTTAGAAAAGAAGGTAAAATGTGTGTTAAATGTGAATATTGTTCTAGTGTCTTCTCTCCTCTGGGACAGGAAACTGAATATCTTTGAGTGGGGGACAAAACGAGACATTTGAGGACGTCGCTGTGATTTGCTGGACAGTAGAGCCACTGTTTGTGTGCTCGTCTCTCTCTCTCTCTCTCTCTCTCTCTCTCTCTCTTCTTTCCCCTAATTAAGGACATCAAATGATCAGGATCAGGAAGAGGGAGCCTCTTAATTACATCACACATACACACACACACACGCACGAACACACACACACACACACACACACACACACACACACAGAGACTATGAGAATGCCAAAGAGTTGGGGTGAATCCAAAACCAATGAAACAAATACTAACAGCCTGCAAACGACAATCTGTAAAACAGTGTGTGTGTGTGTGTGTGTGTGTGTGTGTGTGTGTGTGTTTGTGTGAACTGTACCTGAAACTGCCTGTTCAAAATGTGAAATAAAAGCGTCTTCATCGCGCTCCTCTCCTGTCAAAACGGCGTCACAAACTGATTCCCTGTCAGGCTTATTGCTGCACACGGCACCGAGGGAAACACACACACACACACACACACACACACACACACACACACACACACACACACACACACACACACACACACACACACACACACACACACACACACACACACACACACACACACACACACACACACACACACAGGCCCTCCAGCTGTTCACCGTGGCGATTAAAGCATGTCCTGTCATTGTTTCCCTGGCAACAACATCTGCACAGGAAGGCACACATCTGTCCTTGAATCCTAAACAGCCTAAGTCACTGCAGGGGACAGACAGGAAGTCACATGACACACTTTAAATCATTAACTGAACTTCTTCTGCTGTGTGTTTGCGTGAAGCATCACATAATATGAAAAGGGGGTCCATGGTGCTGTGATTTCCCACAGGTCTGTTAATGCATCATCTGTGTAATCAACAGGAAACACTTGTAATAGGTGATAAAGATTATCACATATTAAACAAAACAAAATGTCTGCAGATCTCAGAGAAGAGGAGAGGAAGATCACAGGAACTAAAAGGAGAGAAGAGGTAGGAAAGAGGAGGGGAAAAGATGGAAAATGGAAAGGAGAGGTAAGAAAGAAAAGGAAAGAGAGGAGAGTAGAGGAGACAATGAGAGGAAACAAGGAAAGGGGAGGAGAGGAGACAAGGAGAGGAGAGTAGAGG
>NC_041352.1:24531203-24571203 GCF_004354835.1 Perca flavescens
AATAATATGCCTAATATTATCAATTACAAAAGCCAAAAGTCTGTCTTGTATCATTGTAAACTGAATGTTTGAGATAGAGCTGCAAAGATTAATCAATTAGTTGTCAACTATTTAATTAATCGGCAACTATTTTGATAATGAATTTACGATTTAAGTCATTTTTTTGTGAAGATGAAGTCAAACTTCTGTGATGTCAGCTTGTTAAATGTGAATATTGTTCCAGTGTCTTCTCTCTAGGGCTGTCCTCGACTAAAGAAATTCTTAGTCGACTAACACTTATAGGATTTTGTCGACTAATCGATTAGTTGATTTAATTGACAGAGCTGTGCACTTTGAGAGGTGGTTAAGACTAGAAAAGCACAATATAAATGTAGTTGATTAACCATCTGTAAAACTGAGTTTCTCCACAATTAATCCTGCAAAAGCACCACTTTAAATCTTGTGTTCTTGGAAATGAGTAATTAAGCATGAATAAGCATAAAAAATGACTAATCGACTAAAGAAATCTTAGTTGACTAAGACCAAAACGACCGATTAGTCGACTAATCGACTAAGAGGTGGCAGCCCTACTTCTCTCCTCCGTGACAGGAAACTGAATATCTTTGAGTTGTGGACAAAACGAGACATTTGAGGACATCATCTTGGGCTTTTGGGAAACTCTGATCCACATTTTTCACCAGCTGCTGACATTTAATAAACCAAAACAACTAATCCATTAATCCAGAAAATAATGGACAAATTTATCAACAATACATTTTGAAGGAGTCGAACCTGGGCCCGTTGCGTCGAGGAGTAAACCTCTATATATGTGCGCCTGCTCTACCAACTGAGCTATCTGGGCGCCCTTTACAGACGCAATTTTAATAATTTAATGAAAATAATGAAAAATATGAATTATTTGTAGCCTAAAAATCTCATCAAATTCCTCCTTAAATGATCCACCAAAATCAGTTTCATATTAAATTTGAGGCCAAAAGTGGCCGGGGTAGCTCAGTTGGTAGAGCAGGCGCACATATATAGAGGTTTACTCCTCGACGCAGTGGCCGTGGGTTCGACTCCGACGTGCAGCCCTTCGCTGCATGTTATTCCCCCTCTCTCTCATGTCTTCATCTGTCCTGTGAAAATGAAAGGCTTAAAATGGCCAAAAAAATTATCTTAAAAAAAAAGTATGCTTTATTTTGAATCCAAAACATTTAGTTTTAATAGTTTTAGGAGATTTGTCAGGTCATCATCAAAATACTGCTCACAGTTTGCCGACTGGTTCTGAATTGGTCCATTCTCAGTGGATGTTTTTAAACTCCATCTATTATTATGCTATTAGGCTAAACAGCTGCACAATTTTAAAAGATACACAAGTACATTGAACCATCTAAAGCCACACTGAAAACGTATGCAATGAAAGACAAATTTTACGAAACACAAAAATGGAAAATAAAAATTGCACAACAACAACTCAGGGTTAGTCGGGCGGTCAGTGTCAGACTCTCCCACAGTGAATGAGTGACCTCATCCTAGGTCCAAACATGAAACTGTGTCCGTCTAACACACACGCACGCACGCACGCACGCACGCACACACACACACACATACACACACACACACACACAGCTGAGAGCAGCAGCAGATGGCAGCAGATGTTAGTTGGTCCCTCAGAGAGCAGCGATGTTCTTAACGCTGTCTGGAAAGCATTTTATGCCCCGCTGGGGGCATCAGAGAGAGAGAGAGAGAGAGAGAGAGAGAGTGAGTGTGTGTGTGTGTATGTGTGTGTCTGTGTGTGTTACTGACTCACCAATGAGCTGTGAAGTCAGTATTTGAAGTGAAGTGAGTGTGTTGCAATCTTGCAGACATATGCAAACTAGCGATGATGTGTGTTACACAATGAGCACCAGACTTGACTGGGACTGTGCTGTGGGTGATGTCTTTGTGAGTTTGTTTGTTTGTGAGAAGGATTAAGTGAGTGTATGTGTGTGTGTGTGTGTGTGTGTGTGTGTGTGTGTGTGTGTGTGTGTGTGTGTGTGTGTACCCGTTTTACTATATTCGTGGGGTCCAAAAACCATGGACTACAGTATACTTGTGGGGTCTGCACAGCCTGGTGGGGACCAAAATGCTGGTCCCCACGAGTTTAAAGGGTTGTTTGAGGGTTAAGACTTGGTTTTAGGATTAGGGTTAGAATTAGGTTATGGTTAGGTGTGTGTGTGTGTGTGTGTGTGTGTGTGTGTGTGTGTGTGTGTGTGTGTGCACAAATCAGTGGTGTAGTCTAGTTTTTTCTTACTGTGTTACTAGTAGTTTTTGTACTAGGCTAACTTACTGGGATTTTTCATCATCACCATCATTCTCGCCCGTGTCTCAGAGCGACAACCCCATCCATGTTTTTGTAACGTTACCGTGTATAGCACCAGCCTCGTCTGGCTTACTTTCTGTAGTTTCTGTAACGTAAGCGTCTGCTGCAGTGTCATCTGAAGCTGCAGCACTTTGTGTTGTTGTTACTAGGTGACTCGCCCCACAGACGGGGTAAATTTATGACCAAAACGTTACATATCCTTGTGCTTTTGTAAGTGGGTATATGGAAATTCTTGACCTTTCCTAGTGTGTAAATGGCGAATACCTGCGACGCCCCATGCCATGTTTGAGTCCAAAGTCTGGACCCAGGGTTGCTCTATAGTTGTGTCATTTTAATTTACAGCCTGAAATACTGCAGAATTGTTGTCTAACAGTTCGGACTTGCAGTAAATAAAGAGAGAAAACCTGCACTTTTCACGGGCATTTTGTCTTCATAGTCAGACCGTTTGTCCAGCAATATATTGATTATCGCAGAATTGCTGTATCGTGATATTATCGGTATCGTGAGCGGTGTATCCTGTGATTCCTACCCCTAATTTGCACATTATTTTTCAGTTTAATCTAATTCTTTGTACCGCAGGATCTCTTTATGTTCTGCTGCTGTGACATTAAATGCAATTTATATTTTCCCAAAGTCCAAGTTAAAGTTAGGGCTGCAACTAGCGATTATTTTCACTGTTGATTAATCTGTCGATTTTCTAAAGTCAGAAAATGGTGAAAAATGTGGATCAGTGTTTCCCAAAGCCCAAGATGACGTCCTCAAATGTCCTGTTTTGTCAGACTGATCTCATGAAGTAGCGTATGTATGACATGCCAATTCGTATGCCATTTTGGCGTGTTATCAAGACGCATAATCACTTTTTACCGCCATTGACCTACATTACAAGTGAATTTTCGCCTTAGCGAGTAGTATAAAAGGACATAAGTCCACAGCGGGAGATCAGTTGGGGTGGCAGATGGGTAAAACACAGGACTATCACCCAGGAGAGCTGGGATCGCATCCCGCGTGTGGGGCGATTTTCAGCCGTTTCTTTCCTAAACCCAACCGTTTCCTAAGCGTGTTTTCGCTTTTTAGTGTTACTAAAACCTTTCCCGGTGTTCTTCTTCTAAACCCAACCTTTTTATTGTCTTTTTTTTTTTTCACGTTGACATTATTCTCGCAATAGTACGTCACGTTCTCGCGATAACACGCAACGTGGCAACGCCACGTGGTGGGTATGTTTACATCCGCTGTATACAGCGTAGACCTACACGTGGATAGCTAAAAAGGGAAAAAAGATAACATGTTTACGAAAAGTCATGATGTCATGAAAAGTCATGATGTCATGTTGGTTTTGTCCACAACTCAAGAAGAGTTGAAACTAGAAACAAGAAGAAACTAGAAAATAGTCACATTCAAGTTTAACTTTGTTTCATAAAAGACATTCAAAGAAAAAGCATCACATTTGAGCAGCTGCTAGAACTAACAATGTACTACCGTCAATGCAGGTCCACACATGTACAGAAGTACCACAATCAAGACTCTCAGCATCATTACACCACGCACGCACACACACCGTTTCACACTCCGTCGAGCCAGTGGAAAAGTCAAACTCACTCATTAACATCTTTGTAATATATTCCTCCTCACACACACAATGTGACGTTCATAACGGGTTCACATCTAGATCCTTGCCTCGGAGGTTGTGTGTGTATATATATATGAATGTCGGGTGTGTGTGTGTGTGTGCTGCAGACTCTGAAGAGTGAGGTAATGAGTGCTCAGCTCTTTCTCAGACAGTAGATCTATAAGCCATCTCCTCTGCATTTAAAAATCGATGCTTGCAGCTGCCCTGCCCTGCCTGCGCACGCATGCACGGGGACACACACACGCACGCACGCACGCACGCACGCACGCACGCACGCACGCACGCACGCACGCACGCACGCACGCACGCCGGCGTGAGGTCCATTCTTTAAGGATTAATCTAACTTTTTGGGGGTTA
Organism: Perca flavescens; assembly: GCF_004354835.1. NCBI lineage: Eukaryota > Metazoa > Chordata > Actinopteri > Perciformes > Percidae > Perca > Perca flavescens. Next base: position 24,535,529 of record NC_041352.1, read on the forward strand.
ATTCTTGTGTAACGTAAACATTAACTTGTGCATTATAAAACATGTTTGAGAGTTGCTTCTTGCTTATACAATTTAAAGCATAAGTTCTCTGAGAATCTTTTTCATATTCGGTATTGTAACTGAAATTTCCCCAACCTAACTGATAGCAAATCGGAAATGTAATCAGATATCAGATATCAGATATCAGATAAAGATTTGTAGAAATATAGCTCTAAGATTGTACGTTGTTTTTTCTAAACGCATACATGTACTGCAGTGGGTTTGTTTCTCTATTTGTGAATTACTTAATTAGCAAACTCCAGAGATACAAGCGTACAGAAATATGTCCCAGTTTTACATCAGTGAGTTTGCAAGTGTCCAACCTGACCATGCATATTTTTTCAGTATATGTTGGCATTGTTCCACTGTGAAACTACCGCAATATGAAATATGAAAATAAAGTGTGTGTGTGTGTGTGTGTACGTTTGAAAGTGGGACACAGGAAAAGGCTGAAGAAGAAGAAGGAGTTTATGATGCACGCCGAGGAAAAGGGTGTTTTGCCGAAAGAGTAAATATCAACATCTAATCCCAAAATAGCACATCACAAATAAATGATGATATCGGGCAGAGCGGAGGAATCTGAGGGAGGATTTTTTGTCCTTTTTTTTTTTGCTTTCAGATGACTCATGACTTTAATAGTGAGCCACACTAAGCTTCCACTTTGATACCAGCAATTATCCTGCAGGAGTAGGCGTCTTTTTTTTCTCTCTCTCTCTCTCTCTAACACAGAGCAACAGTGAGCCTTGTGTGAAAGCACGAGAACACAAGGTTGCACACGTGCGAGTGTACAAATGACCCTAAGGGCTGTTTACTCGTCAATAGCAGCCAGTCAAACTCAGGGCTGCGTGACTGTAGCAGACAGACACGCGGACACAGACAGCTTTCAGAGTTCAGAGCGTTACGCTGTTGTCGGTACAAACAGTGCTCGCTGTGTTTACAAAAAAAAAAAAAATTTAAAGAAATGTCAGGCAAGACTAACAAAAACCTCCAAAACACAGTCTGGAGCATCGTCTCGGTTTGATGCCGACGTGAACACTGAGAACAGGAGGCGGAGGACTTACGGTGATGGCGGGCATCTGGTCGTCTTCGCCCACTGAGTCCTCGGGATCGTGATGCACGTCCTGTAATCACACACACAAAGAGACATGACACATTGACACACACACCTGATCCGCCGCGATGACATAATAATAAACTCCCCCGCTGCGGGTTCAAACGCGTTCACCTCCACGTCCCTGCAAATACTCATCGTGCAGGCTCCTCTCAGACAGATTATTCATCGGAGAAGATTTTTGTGACTTTTTATCTTGGTTGTAAAACATATATTTGCACGATATTGATGAAATGTGATATCCATATTAATTTCGATATTTTTAAACAGTTATGGGAAAACGCATCAAAATAGATTCATTATAGGATAACTCCCAATAGCAAGGAAATGGGAGCGAGAGCTGAGCCCTGAGGGGAACGCAATTAATTGGGAGACAGTTTGAGATATTTCCCATTGTTCCAAGAACCCAAATCACCAGCAGATCCACTTCAACATATGTCCTAGGACATACTGGACTCCTCAGAAGAGATACGTCTCTAAAGTCATTCTTACTCCCTATTGCACGTTCTGCCAACCTGAACGAACTGGACCTTTCCTACACATGGTCTGGGAGTGTGAACAGGTGCATGAGTTCTGGGATAAAACAACATCAATAATATCTGATGTGATCTGTGATATCTGAGGAGTCGACTTCCTACTGACCCGAATGTCTTGTTACTTAATGACAACTCTAAATTACACCTGCTTGGGAAACAGAACACAGTTTGGCTAGCCGGCTCAACTGCAACCAAGAAAATGATAGCTCAGCGCTGACTCCCCCCCCACTCGCTTTGTATAAAACAGTGGCTGGTGTATTTTCTAGACATAGTTATGCTTGAGCTCTCTACAGCAAGGATTAACAAAGCCAAGTCATCGACTATAGACCTGTGGAAAAGCACAGCAGCACAGGTATCAGACCTAATGACCTCAGCATCACAAGAAGTAGAGGAGAGGGACTAAGCAAGGTGTGATCTCTGTTTTTTTTTGGTTTATTTGTCTGTTTATGTTTTCCTTCGAGACCTCAGAGGGTGGGGGGTGGGAGAGGGGTTTTGTTCTCGTTCAGTTGTTTTTGTCTGTTCAAAAATATAAAAATAATAAAAAAAATTGATCTAAAAACACAAGTCTACCAAGTGAAGACCATGTCTACAGAACAGGACATGTTCTACTGGATGGACAGTATAAAATAAACAAATAAAGAGAACAGGACACAACTTTTCTTTCTCTTCTCCGATTCATTCCGTTTTGTTGTCTCTCTATTATCTATTTCTTCACTCACACTGTCACTCTGTCGAAATATGCACACACGTGGTACGCTCCATAGGGTTTGTCACGTAGTGGCCCCCGTGCATTGACGTGCACTAACATGTGCACGTGGCACGCTTACTGGCCAATGAAATGATGATCATTACAGCGCTTCAAGAGGGCTCTAAATCAAGCCACACAGCCAGCGGATGGGACACAGCGCTCCACAAAATAAACCAAATATATTGCATACTTATCGCGACACGTTCGATATAATATTGCTCAATGTGGTAACGCGATAACAACATTGGGTCGATGTATCACGCACCCCTACTTCCAAGCATTCAGAGGTGAGTCTTTTATTTTGAAAACCTCTGATCATCTCCCTCCTGCGCCCTGTGACGGAGGAATCCGCCAGAGTTCAAATGTTTATTTTATTTTTAAAAGTCCCCAGACGGTCACAGCGTGAGGCTTATCAGCAGAGTCGGACCGCTTCTAGCTCATCTAGCTCGGTTTAAAAAAAGGAAGAACAAAAACAAAGAAATGAATTAGCATTATGTAAGGCAGATTAGCGGCCGGTCTGCCTACCTGCTGGAACAGCAGCTGTGATTCAGACACTGATAGCACTGATACTACGGCCTGACAAAAACAATAATAACAATGAAAGCGATTATGGTGATTGGGCAGCGCCGGGAGGATAAGCCTGAGAACTGCACAGCGGGAGGGGAGATGGATGACAGACAGGACGAGTTCTGGATTTTGATTAGAAAGAGGGGGAAAGATGCAGAGAGGGAAGGTGACAGAGAGGACATGGTTGGAGCTGGAGGGGAAGAGGAGGACAAGCTCTGTTTATTCTCCAAGTAAAGGACTTTTCCTGGATAGAAACTGTGCAGACTGTCTCTGATGACACTGTGAGTCCCCGTCATACCCAGACGCACTTTTAAAAATTGTTTACTATGGTTTAAAGAGAGTGTCAGCGTTCAAGAAATATAAAAGATCCTTTTGGGAGATAATAATGCTCCAAGTTTTGGAACCATAGTTCCCATAATATGGGAGCTTTGGGGTTGACACATAGCCAATTAGTTACTTTTTTTTAGCCTATATTTTGCTAAATAAGCAACACTGTTCATATTACATAGCCATAGTTATTCTGCTCTTATAAGGTAACTGCTAATACACTGCACACATTTATATTTCATTTATATTACTCTAAACCACCTGCTCTTAACCAACTGTATACGGTAGAGCTGGGCGATATATCGATATATCGTGATATGAGATTAGATATCGTCTTAGATTTTGGATATCGTAATATTGTGATATGACATAAGTGTCTTTTCCTGGTTTTAAAGGCTGCATTACAGTAAAGTGATGTCATTTTCTGAACTTACCAGACTGTTGTAACTGTTCTATTATTTGCCTTTACCCACTTAGTCATTAATTCCACATTACTGATGATTATTTATCTAAAATCTCACTGTGTAAATATTGTGTGAAAGCACCAATAGTCAACACTACAATATCGTTGCGGTATCAATATCGAGGTATTTGGTCAAAAATATCGTGATATTGGATTTTCTCCATATCGCCCAGCCCTACACTGCACTATATTTCTTGTCCTGGCTATACTTTGTATATCACATTGCACTTTTCTGCTCTTTTTGCACTTCTGTTTGGACGCAAACTGCATTTCGTTGTCTTTGTACTTGTACTCAATGACAATAAAGTTGAATCTAATCTAAAAAATAATTAAAAGTATGCTGAATGAGCCATTAGTAGCTCTTTCTTGCAGTGTACCTATAGATGTACAGACAACTATAACTAGATTACTGTGATACTGAAGAAAACTTAAATAGCCTATGTGATGATTATCAGGCAAGTTCCGGAGGTTTAGGAAGTGTCTTTTGTTCTATGATTTTTAAACAGATTTCTAAACTTTTATTCTCAATGGACATCAGGGATAGGATAGGCAAAAAATAAGCCCCAAGGCTTCAGCCTATTCCTTTTTCGGTTAGATACGGTGGCAAATTGTGGTAAATAACTGTTTCTTTCATGTAGTTTTTTGTTGTTTTTTTTAAGATAATTTTTTGGGGCTTTATAATGCCAAGGCCTCAGCCTACGTGGGGCGAAAGCTCTACTGGTTGAGCTAGAGGTCGCCCCTTCTTTCATGTATGTTAACCAAAATACAATTATTCATCACGATCTTCATCATCATCATATCAATACGCAAAACATTCTGCAGAGCTTGCAAACTTGGTCCACAAACACAGCTCATCCCAGCTCAAGAGAAGTGACGCTGCTATACCGAGGGAGGACTCATCCGTGGCCAGATGTTGAGGGTTGAGGGATGCAGAATGTGTAAAATGTCAAATTTGTGGAAATCAAGATATTAAATATACATAAAAGGTTCTTTTAATAATGTGAAAAGTAGAGATGTTCCGATACCGATACCAGTATCGGGAAGTACTGGAGTTTATGCACCGATCCGATACCACGTAATAAAGCCCTAAAGAAAATCTACGTTAAAGTAGTTTATTTATGTTCTTTTTCCGTTATAACTGACTGTCAAACTGGATAATAAAAGAAAGTTCTACGGCATTCATTGTTTGTGTTTGTTCATGTTTCACAAAACAGACAGACAACAGAGATAGAAATCATATCACATCCATACAGGGATAGTAGTATACAGCTGTTAAAACATAATAAAATATATGACACACTGGTATCGGATCGGTACTCTGTATCGGCCGATACGCAAGTTCAGGTATCGGAATCGGTATCGGGAAGCAAAAAAGTGGTATCGGGCCATCTCTAGTAAAAAGTAATGTACTGCCTTTTGTACCGGTTTCTTTTTGTCATTGTAGGTTTGTACCCGTTTTTGATTCTTTATTGTGTCTGACATTAAGTCCTGTGTGTATAAAACAGAGGATTACTCATGGGATATAAACTAATGTAGGTTCCCATGATAAACTCAGAGAATACTTTTCTTATTAATGCAGTATGTAACGTGGATGTAACTTCATCTTTAAGAATCAAATCCAATTGAACTCGAGGATTAAATTGCGCCCGGATAGCTCAGTTGGTAGAGCAGGCGCCCATATATAGAGGTTTACACCTCGATGCAGCGGGCCCGGGTTCGACTCCGACCGGCAGACCCTTGCTGCATGTCATTCCCCTCTCTCTCTCTCTCTCTCTCTCTCCCCCCTTTCATGTCTTCATCTGTCCTGTCAAATAAAGGCCTAAAAATGCCCCAAAAAAAAAAATAAGTCAGAGGATTAACCAGAAATTGGTTTCATGAAAGAGACTTTGTTGTAATCTCTCTGAACTGGAGCTGCAACTTACAATCAGGTTCACTATCGATTCATTTCTCGCATAGCTGGTAAATCGAATCATCTTTTGGTCTATAAAAAAAAAATAAAAAACACTGATTAAGATTTTTCAATATTTTCTGACATTTTATAGACAAAACAACTAATGGATTAATTGAGAAAGAAAATAATCATTAGTTGCGGCCCTAAACGATATTTTTATCCAGCTTTTCTGATGCACTGTCTTCGTATAGTAAGAAAACATTTAAGCCGGCAGAGTGCACATTCATAGCTGCAGCCATCTTGACCTACACTCATCTTTGTTTTGGCATTTCTGCAGACAAGTGCAGCCCCTCTCTGTTCTGTGTGTGTGTGTGTGTGTGTGTGTGTGTGTGTGTGTGTGTGTGTGTGTGTGTGTGTGTGTGCGCTCTTGTCTCCAGGGCAAAAATCCTACAGAAGCATCTCTTCTTTATTTCACAACTTCACCACTCACTCCTTTGTGTGCATTTGTGTTGTTTTGTGTCCTGTGGTGGCCTACATAAAAACACAAAGCCGGTAAGACAGCCTACGACACTTCGCCGCTGCACGCCGCGAGGCTAAAAAGAGTTGTCACGTACGGGTTCAAAGGTCAGCTTCACTGCGTTCGAGCATCAGCCCGTTCCTGTCTGGTTGAAAGTGAGGTGAAAAAGGAGGAGGCCCGGGTGGAGAAAGCCTCGAGCAGGCACCAGCAAGTTAGGGAGGCCAGACAGAATAACAGAAGTGACTCAGTGCATTCTTCGCTCAACGTTGGAGAACGAATCACGTTTGATTATTCACAATCTGCCTCCAGAGTGACACGCAGCTATTTCTCCATTCAGCCGTTGTGACACCTCATACAGGAAGTGGACACACACACACACACACACATAGACCTAAGCTCTTCCTCAATCATGCAGTCACAGTGGCACCGCCTCCCGCTCTTTATCAAGATTCAAAAACTCGTAGGAAGGAAGAACTGGAAAACAATTCCCCGAACACAGGAGCTGTTTTTGTTTCAATCTTGCGTCTCAGTTTTGGAGACAAAGCTCCTTGTTTTGGGTTGGTTTTTTTTTTTAGAACAATGACACACTTCAACTTTGCCTGTTTTTTTTGGTTTTACCCCCCCCAAGAAATTTAAATCCTCAGATTGAAATATCAAAACCACTACAAAAGCATTTCACACACACTTGTCTGCTTTATTCTAAACATCCCCACAGAGTGACGGGTAGTGATTTGTGACACGCTCAGTAGTCTTTTTAGAGGTTTCCTGTTAACATATGGCATCATTTCATGCCCCGTTTGTGCTCTGAAGAAGCATCTGTGTAACCCAATAATAACTTTTTTGTCACGTTATTGTAGAGCTGAAGCATAAAGGGATCAATATATAACTATTACGGGGAATCGACGAATGATTTCAGTCGTATGTCTTGCAAAAAATATCAAATTCACTCCTAGATTTTGCAAGGAATTGCTGCTTTTTTGTCTTATATTATATTAATATTTGGTCGTTTTTTTAGACTGTTGTTCAGAGAAAATAAAACAAGACATTTAAAGACGTCAGCTTAGGCTTTAGGAAATTGTGACAAGAATTTTTCACGATTTTTTGATATTTTAGAGACTATAGGATTCATAGATTAAAAGAAAAAGCATTACATTTGTGTTTAATACTTCTATATAGGAGTATTACAGCATGTTTGTGTGCTCAGGGTGATGCTTTATAGTGTATTTTGATCTAATTAATTAATTTGGCGTTTCTATAAGCGCTTTAAGTGTATTTTATAAACGTCGTTGTTAAATATTGGACCTTTGTGGCAAGAATAATTATCCAATAATGTGTATTATAATCTAATTTGGCGTCCCTATAGGAGCTTTAAGTGTAGAATAATGATCTAATAGTGACTTTAATGTGTATTATAATCTAATTTGGCATCCCTATAGGAGCTTTAAGAGTAGAATAATTATCTAATAGTGACTTTAATGTGTATTATAATCTAATTTGGCGTCCCTATAGGAGCTTTGAGAGTAGAATAATGATCTAATAGTCACTTTAAGATGCACTGCTGTGTTGTGTTTTATATCATGTGTCGTCCATGTTGCAGCTTTAAAGGTCGACTAATGATCCAACAGTGACTTTAAGGTGCATCCTGTCTGTGTGGTGTATCCCTGCATTACCTGTCTACTACAACTGTCAGGCAGTTTGACAAGAGGACAAATGTTTAAATGATGTCTCACCTCTGCAGCTGTCCCCCCCAGAGGCATCTTCTGCCAGGGATCCCCCAACTGAGCCAGAGGCATCTTCTCCTTTTTTTTTTATTTGCTTCTACTTTTATTTCTTCTTCTTCTTTTTTTACTCCTCTCTTCTGCCCCAGGTTCGTCGTCCCTCCCTCGGTCGACACTTTCAAGTCCACCCGGCTTCTCCCTTCCTTCCCCTCTTTCTTTTTTCTTTTCTTCTTTTTTAATGAAATGTGTTTGAGCTAGTCCCGTCTCTGTTCCCTCTGCCGTCAGCACTCCCGTGGAACCGAACCGCCCAACCACCGAACGTTCGAGCAGAGCCGAGCCGTGCGAACACCTTCTAATTCCGGATCTGCTGCGGCGCTGAGACCGCCCCTTCCTCCGGGGAGACAGACATGAGAAAAAAGGCAGCGAGGAGGGAGGACGCCCTTTTTCGGAAACTGATTGACTCAAAACACACACACACACAATTATCTCTCTCTCTCTCTCTCTCTCTCTCTCTCTCTCTCTCTCTCTCTCTCTCTCTCTCTCTCACACTTCCGTTGTTTCCCAATATGGCGACCGGTGTCGGCTTACCTGTCCGTCAGACCGCTGCGTCACGACTGCGTCACGTCAGGAGGCGGCTTCCTGGGCAGAAAAAAGTAATGTAACCTCTACTTTGGCTTATTATTATTATTATTATTATGATATATAACAAGATCCATGACGTGGGTCATAATTCTGACGCAAAAGAAAACACACATTTATTTAATGTAGTCAAAACACAAATTAGCTAAATGCAATAGGCCTATCCACAAATCAAAAATATTCACATTTAAAATCTGTAGGCCTACGTCTGCTCTGTGTGGTGGAATGTAACTAATCACATTCAGAAATAGACTCATTCTTTTAAATTTGGTGACCCTACCTGAACTAATAGGCCTACATAGAGCAGTGGTTCCCAAAGTGGGGTCCGGGGACCCCCAGGGGTCCTTGATGGGAGTTCCAGGGGGTCTCCAACACAAAGAGGAATATTCATTTTCACTGTAATTCAATCCTTAAGTAACACAATGACAGACTGTTGTGGTTATGGTTGGTTATTCATACACTTTCTGCAATTAAACATGTAAAAGCAAAGATCCTATCAGACGGGGGACGGCATCTTATCAGATTTTAGGGGGTCATTCATGTGGGCTTTTTTTGGATTGTTTTGATTGCACATCATCCAAACTTGCAACTTTTTGGTGTTGCAAGTTTGGATTGGTTGTTTCTATTGTTAATTCTTTTGTACTTGGATTTCATAATGTATCCATCTTCAGTCCATCAGCGTAACTCACTTAAAAACTTAGAATCAACTTTCCTGTCTACTTTCCCAATCTCTACTAAAAACTTTATAAAGTAGAATTTCTGAATTAAGAGTTCATTTTATATATCACGATTAATTCAGGTCATTTTCATAAATCAACTTCTGTTTTTTTTTGTATTGTCCCAAGCTATTTTGTTGCTCTGACATGTGTTTGTGTGTCTTCTTATGTCAGGCACCTTGTAGCTTTGTTTTAAAAGTGACACAAATACATAATTACAACTGTAATACGTTGTGTTTGTGAGAGAGATTATCCCCCATGAAGTCTTTTCAAAAACAAGCGGTCAAATGTGAAGCTGTACACTCAAAATCATTGTGATACATTTTATTCTTACACAGTAACTCTTGTTTACGGATGTTACAAGGTGTATAATTGTGAGGATTTTCATTTACTGCCTGTAATAGGATCAGAGTAACAACGCTTCCACTCTATTAACACGCTGATCTACTGTATGTTTGGTTGCCATGGCTGTCGGTAAATAAAAATAAGTGGATTTTCCAGCCTGGTAGTGACATCTAGTGGTTCCAGATGGAGGAGTGAGCCTGGACCAAAACAGGAACCATGCTGCTTCATTTTCCTTAATTTTTCTTAATTTTTCATGTTCATTTCAGTTCGGTTACACTTTACGTCACATGTGTCAATATATATCAATTTAGGTTCACAATACATTTTGGCCCACCTAATTTTTGTCACTTTTTCCAACGTTTTCGGGCGTTTCTTTTCTATGATGGCTATGGAACTTTTTCCTGACTTCATGTGGACCAAACTGTAAGTGAGAAGACTATATGACACATGCAATAATACAGTCAAATATATTTAACTTTTTTGATTAAATAAAAGCCTATCAATAAACTAAACATGGCCCTTGATGTGATTCTTATTTTCCATTGTGGCCCTTAGTGAAGTTGAGTTTGACACCTCTGCTTTACTTGAAGGTATCTACATAAGAGTGACATGAAACTGTCATGATTGTGTCATGAACATTATAAACAAGTCATAAACATTTAAGACATAACGCTTCTTTTAGTAAGTGTCATTTGGTTTTTGTCATGACAAGTTAGGGTTAGGGTTAGGGTTGGAGTTCATGTGTCATGACAGTGTCGTGTCACTCTTATGTAGATACCTTCAAGTAAAGTGTTACCCAAAGTTAATTTTTAGTAGAGATTTTCATGCATTTAGATCACAGGATTATGGGAAACTTCTGATGTGAAATCCACTGTGAGACCGTCAAATTGCTGACACAGTAAAATATCAGTGATAGAGAAAGTATTCAGATCCTTTACTGCAGTAAAAGTACTAATACCACACTGTGAAAATACTCCCAGTGGTGTAGTCTACGTGATACGCAGGTATACGCAGAATACCCACTAAGAAAGCTCCAGGATTTCCATATACCCACTTAAATAATACCCAATGACACGCAACAACATAGGCCTACTTTCCATTATATTTTGTATATATTTTAAATTGTCATCTGTGTTTTTCTTCTTCACATAGGCTAAATAAAGGGATTTTCACTGTAAATTGGTGCATAAAAGTGTGTCCGAATACAGGAAATGAAGTCGTTGATGCTCAAAACGTCAAATGTAGTTCAAGTATGAAAAGTGTAAGGGCGAAACATGGCAGCCCCTTAAAAGAAAGTTTTTCAAGGTCTTCATCTCTAAAGTACCATGGACTATAGCCAGCGAGGAGACGAGGGAGTACTTTGGACAGTTTTGGCCCCGGTGAAGAACTTTCTTCCATTTGACAAAAGAACAGGCTTCCCACTGGAGGCTTCTGCTGGTCCAGAGGAACGGATGTCCAATTGCAGGGCAGAACAAATACAGGGAATATGACTGAAGAAGCTCTGGGATATATACGGCTGCGTGGAGAAGACAGACAAAAACGTGCCATTGAAACATCAGCGTATGGCAATAAAAGTCTAAAAATGTCCCCTGTGGCTGTTCTACACTATTATATCTTCTCTCACGTAGATGATTATTGCATTCATGTAAAAGCAGGATTTGACTGTTGGACTTGGTTGACCTGGAGCTCATTTTGAACTATTAACTAATGATTATTTTTATTCTGGATTCACCTGCTTATTATTTTAAACACTAATCGATTGGTTTGTAAAAAAAAATAGTCAGTGTGGTAATGTAACAAAGTACAAATACTTTGTTACTGTACTTAAAGGGATACGACACCGTTTGTTGAAATAGGGCTTATCCCGGTCTCCTCTAGCTGTAGATAGGTGGGGTCTCCCCTAGCTGTAGATAGGTGGGGTCTCCCCTAGTTGTAGATAGGTGGGGTCTCCTCTAGCTGTAGATACTTGGGGTCTCCCCTAGCTGTAGATAGATGGGCCAAAGCATTTTTTGTGCATGCATCGTTTTAGTCCGGGTGCAACACCGGCAGCGCCGCTAGTTAGCTTAGCATAGTGAATGGAATCCTATGTTGCCGGTTAGCATGTTGTGAGTAAAAGTGAGCCAACAAAAGACAAAAAAACAATTTAAATACTTGCACGGAGACAAAAAATGCATTGGCCCACCTATCTACAGCCAGGTGGCATATCCCTTTATGTAGAATTTTCAATTATCTGTACTTTGTTATTTATATTTCTGGAAACGTTTTGCTTTTACTCCTCTACATTTCCTGAATAAAATGTATACTTTTACTCCTCTACATTTCCCGTAAGCATCTTCGTTACTACAAAATAAAATCAGATGACGTTTGTTAGAGTGCAAAAAGAAGCAGTTTGGTGAATCATTGCTCCTAGATTGCAAGTCAATGCATGCTCCATTCCAGCTGGTGATGTAATACGCTCACCTGATAGAGCGGGCAACCATATATGGAGGTTTACTCCTCGATGCAGCATGCATAACCTTAACGATGGCTCAGTTCCATCAAGTGTCCCAGTAAGATATTTCTGTGAGTCAGCATGAACAATACCAGGACCTCTCCTAAGTGGAATGCAGCCATGAGTAATGGTTTTGAATACACCTAAAGTAACTAAACTTTTCAGATAAATGGATAGTGAAGTAGAAGGATAAAGTAGCATAAAAAGATAAGACTCAATACCTCAAATTTGTACTTTAGCAGAGTACAAACATAAGTAGATTGTTACATAATGTTTGTTTAATTTTAAGGAATCCCCCTCAAAATGTCTCTCAAAAGTTAAAATAGTGCATTTTCCAAATGAATTAACCATTTTTTAAAAGCAAACATTTCATTTATAAAACAAACTTTAATATTTTACACAAGTCATTTAGATTATGGCAAACACATTGTATAGGATAGTCATGCATGGTGTTCAAAAACCTAAATTTAAGTAACTAAAGCTGTCAGATAAACATAGTGGAGTAGAAGTATAAAGTAACATGAAGAGAAAAGACTCAAGCAGAAGACTCAAATTTGTACTCCACACAAAACATTAAGCTTTTATTCATCTTCACACTTTTATGCATTTATTTTACAGCCCAACAGTCTTTCAGTTCAACACACACCTAAGTAGTCAAGAAAAGCTTCACATGTACAAGCTCAGGTTCAGTAACGGTTTTTGTAAAGACCAGACAGGTACATGAGACGAGGAACAGGAAATCCCGTTAAAGCTGCTGCAGATTCTTGGTTTCAGATTTTTCCGTAAGCAAACACAGATAGCAGCTGCATATTTTAAGTGCATGTTTACATGCGGCAGTCACATAATTCTCCAAACCACAGACTAATGCTGCGTTCCAGGCAACTCGTGTTTTCACTATCTTCCACCGGTGAAAGTGCCCTGGAACGGCAGTCAAACCCGTAACTTACTCCCCGTGAACTGGTACCAGATGGTTGTACTCCCAGTTACAGTTTTTGACGTCACACACACACACACACACACACACACACACACACAAACAACAATGGCGCCCCCTGTTGATGCTGTACAGACACTGATTAACGGTGAGAAATAGAAATAAAAGACAAATAGGCAACGTAAAGTAATTCTGCACATTGTAATCAAAACAATTGTGTTTATTAAATGAAGCCCAAAATATGTCGCCTACTAGAAATCGCTAGTGTCAGCTAGCATTAGCTAACGTCAAGGTTAGGTAGCCGCTAGCTAACATTAAGTAGCCTAACCTGAACCCTGCCAACGGCACAATGTTTAGCTAGCCAGCTTTGACAGTGTGCCAAAATGTCATTTTTAAATCATCAGACGCACAAATCTGCTGTACATAAAAGTTAACCAAACCGACTTGTCGTGACTTTGCCTGGATTTACGAGCTAACAATTGTGTCTGGAACGCAGCATAAACACGCGCGCGGATAATCTGTAAAATAAAGTGCATCCATCTTTCAGCAGAGAAGTAAGTTTCTCTTCAAACTTCAGTTTCTTTCCACTTTTTAAAAAACAAACTAGAAACCCGATTTATTTTACTTTCACAGTCAGGTAGATAGAGATTAATTGGAGGAGAGTTCAACAACTGCAGTGAAGTGGCTGGTAAATGTTGGGATGGTTCGTAGTTTACTGGAAGTCCCTTTTTGGATAAAAACCTTTGCCGATTGTTGAGTATTTAGTTCAGTAATCAACGGTCATCTTTATTATTCAGAAAACGTTGTACAACTCCAAATAAAATACAAATAAGCACCTTATATGCAGCGATGCAAGAAGCACTCAGATATTTAACTTAAGTAAAAGTAGCAATATGAGTGTAGAAATACTGTTAAAAGTAAAAGTCCTGCATTTAAAATAAAATAAAAAATCTTTACTAATTTATATATTGTGGCTTTATCTGTAATACACATTTTATTTATTAAATTGTGCATTAATAATCTGATTCTGTAAAGTAACAAGTATCCAATAAGCAAGAACAGCACATTTCCCTCTGAAATGTGGTGAATCATAAAGTAAAATGGAATTATTCGACATCCACACGTACCAAAATCTCCCCCCCTCGTCTTCCCTGGCATCGTTTTCAAGAATATCAGAGTCCATTTGTAAATGACTCAACACGCTACTTGATATCGCAGGCCTATAAGTGGTGCTGTTTCTGCTACAGAAATTCACCAAAAAACAGACGAAGTGGAGCATGTGCATAAAGCTTGTGCGCTGCATACACAGACAGTATATTTTGCCCCAGTAACCTTTTATTGCCATACCTAGTAACTAATAGGCTAAATATCTTGTCCAGTAGGAACACAAGCATGTAGTGCGCCATTGTTGTCGTGAGATAAGAGGTCAAAGGCTCGAGGTCGAGAGACTGTGGAGATGACATCATCGATATGCAAGTATGCGGCTTCACTGTCCAAACAGATTTATTTATTTTTTTGTCCACCCTAAGATAGAGATGTTCCGGTACTGATACCAGTATCGGCTCCGATACTGCCTAAAACGCTGGTATCGGTAAGTACTGGAGTTTATGCACCGATCCGATACCACGTAATAAAGCCCTAAAGAAAATCTACGTTAAAAGTAGTTTATTTATGTTCTTTTTCCGTTATAACCGACTGTGAAGCTGGAGAATAAAAGAAAGGTGTACGACATTCATTGTTTGTGTTTGTTCATGTTTTACAAAGAGTTTAACCTGAGCCAGACAGACAACAAAGATAGAAATAATATCACATCCATACGGGGATAGTAGTATACAGTTGTTAAAACATAATAAAATATATGACCCACTGGTATCGGATCGGTACTCCGTATCGGCCGATACGCAAGTTCAGGTATCGGAATCGGTAAGCAAAAAAGTGGTATCGGACCATCTCTACCCTAAGACCAGGTTTCAAAAGAGTGAGTCTTCAGGCAGCGAGTTTACACGATTCATTTGGACAATCGGCCCAAACGATGCAAAACATGTGCGTTCACACCAAAAGGCGTTTCCGTGTGGATGGCCCCTAAAGCTCCTGAAAATTGTCCTTAAAGTACTTGAGTAAATGTACTCGTCCTTCGCCCTGTAGTGTTATTCCAGCTTCCATATTAAACCTACTGAATCCTTCCTGCAGTCTCTTAAAAATAGTTTAAACTAAAACAAAGATGCGAAAAGTCAAAAGACTCAACAGGCGATCGACTGCTTTAGGAAAACAGCCGTTAAAATATTCACGATTTTGTTTCCCCCCCAAAGTTGTCGCTGGTTTCTTGGAAGTTTAAAGTGTTTCAGACAGTTTCATAAAGCAGAATTTTTAAACATCTAAAAAGACTTCTTATAGTGGATGAACTTAAAACAGACAAGAGGAAAACTACGTTTTGTGTGTATAACATGTAGCCCTGGAATATTTAATACTTGTAAAAGTACACACAGCGAACTCTGAAGACTCTACTCGTACACCCCGAACATCTCTGGCAGCAGCTGACCGGGGATCGAGGTCCAACACCAACCGACTGGTCAGATTTACGGCAGAGCAAACTCACACATACAAAGAATAAATCTACATCTTAAATATTTCTATATAAAACTATAAATAAATAACACTGAGGTTTCAGGTCAAAGCTGAGTCCCATTAAGGTGCGGAATGATCTCAACATCGAGGAAGGAGGTGCTGGATGTTACTTCTTAAAAAGTCAGGGTGTCTATGCATCTAAAGGGGCTTCGTTTAGTGCTGGGTGGAAGGTAGGTGTGTGTGTGTGTGTGTGTGTGTGTGTGTGTGTGTGTGTGTGTGTGTGTGTGTGTGTGTGTGTGTGTGTGTGTGTGTGTGTCTCTCTCTAGCTGACCGACTTGAGCCTGGCCCAGGGGTTTGTCCCGCGGACTTCCAGCGGCGAGTCGTTGCTGAAGATGTGGTTGCACAGCTCCTCCAGCGGCGGCTCTGGGTCAGACGTCGCGTACTGAGCCGCCTCCTCCACCTCCTTGCGGATCGCAATGTCAATTTCCTGACGGGACAGAGGAGGAGTCGCCTTAATTCAAACGGCGCCACAACATGGTGCTCCATCATGAAGTAGAGTGAGGTGAGGCTCAACCATTGTGTTGTCTCCCCCCCAACATTTGTTTTTTCCAACATTTTAACGTGGGTGTCTGACTGCGTGTCACTGCTCATGCACACATTCATTCTCCCTTGTGGGGGGCGGGGCTTAGGAGATTGTTTTGGGCTTTAGCGGAAAGGGGGTCTGAGAAGTTGTTGATGTTCAAATTTTTTGGCTAAAACCTGGATCTTCAGTCCTACCTACAGCACTTTTAAAGCAGAGGTTCATAATTACAACATGTTAAACTACATTTAAAACCTGAAGTTTCTTCCTCTCAGGTTGTGATTTTACCCCCACAAGGATGGCAATACCACAGTAAGAGCCACTAGACAGCTGAAGGGTAATTTACCAAAACAGTTTGAGATTCTTATGAAACTAATGCACCATCATGTGCGTTTCATTGTGTAGTTAAGATTTGTGGGTCTTGGTTGTTTTGATTTAATTAAGTATATTTTAAACATTTTTGTATAATTTCTTTGTATAAGATAATTTTTTGGGGCATTTCTGCCTTTAATGGATAGCTGAGTGTGTGTGTGTGTGTGTTCTCACCTTGAACTCCTCCACAGATGCCATGTTGTTGCTAAGCATGCGCTCCTTCAGCATGGTGATTGGGTCACTCTTACTGCGCACTTCCTGAATCTCCTCCCGGGTGCGGTAGCTACAGGAAGTTGCATCACACGGTAAGAACAAACTCAAACTGCCCTGCTGGCTCATTAACAGGAAGAGATACCAAACCAATAACATACATAGGTTTTAATATTTGACTGATTATCTCATAATATGAGCTAATACAATAAGTTTTCAAATTTCTAAATATTGCATTTACAGTTTATTTTATAAAAAAAAAAAAAAAAAAAAAGTCTTAGCTGTTCAGGGTCTTTTTCTTCCAATTTAGCTTCATTTACAAATTTAGTTTAACTTTTTATTGAAGTTTACAATTTTATGACAAACGTCACTCATAATAAATAAAAAAAAAAAAAAAAGATTTTAAGAAACGAAGGAAAATCCTTTTCTCATCTCTACACTTGAACCAGAGAAGAAGAAATATAAGAGGATAAAGTCCTTTAGGAGTTACAAAAAAAAGGTTTCTCACCTGACGCCCGGGTCACTCATGCTGTGTCCATGGTAACGGTAAGTCTTCAGCTCTATTACAATGGGACCCTGAAACACACGACACGTCATCTCTCACAGCCGGCTGAAAACTTTATACAATAATCTGCTTATTCTCAGAATTGGAGCGACTTTTTTTTCCTCAGATTGCAAACATTTAAACTAGTTCAAACACGTTCCAATACCAGCGGCAAACAGACACACATACACACACACTTTATTCTTGGGAATTTCTGCCTTTATCAGATAGGAAAGCAGAGATGTGAAAGGGGAGAGAGAAGACCTGCAGGAAAACAGTCACAGTTCGTCACATGTGCGCCCGCTCTACCAACTGAGCTAACCGGCCACGAAAGACACTTTAAATACACTCTGTATAGGCCTATAAACAAGTTCAGGTACCGGAATCAGAAAAGAACAAGTGGAACATCTCTGGTTAAGTTTGAGTTTTTAGAAAAGAGGTTATTGGGGTGGGGGGGGGGGGACGACGACACTACAGGGAGATTCAGGGTGTGTCCTTTAGCTTCAAGATAAAAAAAAAACCAAACAAACAAACAGTCATGTGATTCTCCCCCCACACAGAGCAGCTCGGCTCACCTTTCCAGATCTGCAGTGTTCTGCAGCAAACTTGAAAGCCTCTCGGACACACAGGACATCCATCCCATCCACCTACGGGAAGAACCGACAACGATAAACCGGTCAAAACAAGCGGGAACATTAATCATCTTGCCATTATGCTTCACAAGACATTTACAGCATTCTGGTTAAAAACCAGCTGTTTGGAGAGAAAAAAAAAAAAAAAAAAAAAAAAAATCTACTTAAGCTAAATAAAGTCTTAAAAAAAAAAGCCTCTTTTTTACCCCTTTAAAATTTTAGATGCGTGGTTCTCATAGGACAGCTCCACTCCAAACATATGATCTTTTAGTATATGATGCAATGCTGTAGATTAAACTACCCAACAATATTTAAAAAGCAGTTAAAATGACCATAACCTTAAACCTCTACAGCAGGAAAATGCAACATACACACGACTGCAGCAGGAATATTAATCCAGAAACATCAGATAGGATAACTGACGGGGAACATTTGTGTGCAGTATCATACATGAGCGTCAGACAGCTGTATGGATGCTCACACCTGCAACTGCCAGGACGGGCCGGTAGCCTCGTCCTGTTCTAGTCTAGGTCCATACAGGCCAGCTGCAGCGTACGGTCCAACGGACACACTGAAGCTACCGCCTAAGACCCCGGTGGTTAACCCTTTTGTGTCTCTGCTGTGTTTTTTTTCCCTCACTCTGATTCCTGGTATGAAGTCTCCTCTCTTGTAGTAGTCGGTGCTGGCTGACGCTCTCTCCACAGACGTCCCCATACCGTACTGGTTGTTCTCGCAGGTGAAGATGCACGGCAGCTTCCACAGGGCGGCCATGTTGAACGACTCAAACAGCTGGCCCTGATTCAATCGGAGACAACAGACAGGGGTTGGGTTGAGCAAAAGGTATCAACGTTCATTTGTTCTAGGATTTTTATAGAGCTCTGTAGGATATTTACCTGATTGGCTGCCCCGTCTCCGTAGAGTGCGACACACACCTGATTGTTGCCTTGGTACTGGCAGGCCAGGGCGATGCCGGCTCCTAAAGGAACCTGGACAATTCACAGCATCATCCAAATGTCTTGTAAACAACCTTTTTCGTTCAGCCTCTGTCGAAGTCCGTTTGCACAGAGAGTTTAAAATTAGAGGCACAGCATGTTTAAAGCTTTAGAAAACTCATTTATGTGGATTGTGAGGACACAAACGTGTGAACACACCAACATTGTGGGGACTCCCCTCCAATTGGACAAAAAGTTGAAGTTAGGCGTAAAATTTAAAAAGGTTACGATTTTGTAGGTGGGGGTTAAAGCTTTAGTGTGTAACATTTTCATATTAATGAACATCAGTTACATTCACGTAAGGCTTGTATGATGTAGACGCACCGACAGTTTTGTCATTACTTAGAATTCCTCACGGGGAGGACAGAAACTACGCACTATAGCTTTAACTAAAATCATAAAACCTGCCGTTTATTTCTCTCAGATTTCATTGAAAGAGTTCACTTTGGTAGAAAATATTAAGACTCAGCTGGTTAAGAGAGCTTAGTTCTCCATTTGAAAAAAAAAAAAAAACAGCAGTTTTCTTGAAATGTGAAAATTCCTGTGCAGCGTTATCCAAATGTCTTGTAAACATCCTTTTGTTTTTTTCATTGGCCTCCGTAGAAGTCCGTTTGCTTTTATTTTTTCTCTGCTCTTCTTAATGACATTTGTTAGAAAAACTTTTCTGGGACCACAGAGAGCTTTAGGAAGAGAGTATTACGTACAATTTATATGGTTTTTGGCTGAACTATTCCTTTACAATCTGGGTTTATCATCATCATGCTGCTTTAAAAAGGAATACGCCACCGTTTGTTGAAATAGTTCTTATCACGGTCTCCCCTGGCTGTAGGTAGGTGGGCCAACTCATTTTTTGTCTCAGTGCAAGTATTTAGATTGTTTTGACGGCTCATTTCTACTCACAACATGCTAACCGGCAACATAGGATTCCATTCACTATGCTAAGCTAACTAGCGGCGGCGCTGCCGGACTAAAACAATGCATGCACAAAAAATGCGTTGGCCCACCTATCTACAGCTAGAGGAGACCCCACCTATCTACAGCTAGGGGAGACCCCACCTATCTACAGCTAGGGGAGACCCCACCTATCTACAGCTAGGGGAGACCACACCTATCTACAGCTAGGGGAGACCGTGATAAGCCCCATTTCAACAAACGGTGGCGTATCCCTTTAAAATCTGGAGCTTACTGACGGTAAATAAATCACATGTTAAAAATTGTTTTGGTGCAGAATATTTCTGCAGATGTTTCCTGTGCCGTGCGTTTACCTGTGCTCCCACAATGCCGTTGCCTCCGTAGAAATGTGGAGCGTACATGTGCATCGAGCCTCCCTTTCCTTTGGCCACACCGCCTCTACGACCTGAGGAGGGATGAAGAGGAGTGACGGCTCTGCGGGCGAGTCAAAAGGTACGATTCCCCCACTCCGATTTAAAGAAAAACTTCCCTCTCACCTGTGAGCTCGGCCAGGATCTCTTTGACGGCGATACCGCGGGTGTACGTGTACCCGTGGGCGCGGTAGGCGGTGATGAGGTGATCGGAGGGGTTGATGGCCGCCTCAATGCCCACGGCACATGCTTCCTGCACGAGAAGACCAACAGGTAGAAGAACAGGGGTTTTACTCTGATGTCGGCTCCAGGGAATAACAGCCTGTAAAGGCTCTGACACACCAACCAGACGGCCGACCATCGGCAGAAAAGGCAGTCTGACTGATCATTCGGCTCGCCGAGGTCCAAAAAGTGCCTCGGAACACACTGAAGAGACGCCGACTTGAGAGTACGTGCGTGAGATGTAATACGTCTCCGTAACAGCAGGCGGCGCAAAACGCATCACGTGGCTCTGGCTTCTCCTGAATTTCAAAGCAGACGATAACGGCGACTTGTTCGGAATAAGATCTCATATTTTAAGAAATAGTTCAACGAAACAGGTTTCTGAAAACATTTTAAGCGAAAAAAATAGGCTGCGCAGTTGCCTTGTTTGTCTGTTTTTTTGATTGACAAAAAAGGTCAGTTTGAAAGATTAAGAGACGTGTTCGCCATGCTCATCCCGCTCGTCATTTCTAGTAAGCGTTTTAACATAAAAGTGCGCCGATTCGCTAGTCAAGGGCTAGCACTCCATCAATCAGATTGGTCATTGAGTCCGACTACCCGCTGGCCGATTCAACAAGTCAAATCGGCCCAAATTAAAGCAGACGGCGACGAACACAGCGAACTGACTCGAGTCACCGACCTCGCCAGACTGTCCCACGGCCGATAATCAGGTTGTTGCGTGAGCGCCTTAAGAGTGGTGGGGTGAAATGGCTGCAACAAGAGGACGGACACGGAAGAAGGGTTCGATAATAGGAGTAATCTGTTTCAGTAAAAAAACACACGTGACTAAGAAAGACTTTTTACTCGTTGCCAAGGCCTGGCACTCTACGAGACTCTCTGGACGGACTCAGCCCATCCCCTAATCTGGACATGGTTCCGTGTGGTCTCACCTGTCCATCATACAGGTGACAGAAGCCTCTGATGATCTTCTGTTTGTAGAGCTGATCAGCTTTGAGCTCCATGCGCCTCACTGTCTGCATGACGCGGTAATACTGCAGCCCCTGCTCCCGAGTCAGCTCCGCCTTCAGCGGGGGGCCCTCCTCCAGACGGTGCACGTCGCATTTCTACGGGGAGGGAAAAATGAAAAATACAAAAAATGATGTTAGTTTAAAAAAACTTGTGTCAACCTAGTTTAAAATGATGATTACTCACTATCTGAGTTTGTAGTATAAAAAACTAAAAAAGTTTTTCTGCGCAGTCAGGTTTGATCTTTGTTTGACCCACCTTGATGTCAAAGGTCGCCTGAGAGGTGAAGTCAGCGAAGGAGCGGGACACCACGACTCTGGTACCCTGGTGACCAAAAACAAAACACACAAAAAACATCTGAGCCACAAAAGGAACACACAGACATGGCTGCCCTCCTCTTCACAGCAGGTGGTGGAGGAAGGTAAGTGGGGCTGAGGAGGTGTTGGTGATCAGGTTTGGGGGTTCACCCTGGACTGGATTACAACAGTGGTCTGTGATGTAGGGAAGTCAGTAACAGGGTGGGAGAACAACACCAGCCGAGTCTTTCAAAAAGGCTTGTATCCACCAAGCAGCCCTATCCAGCTCAGTTTGAATTAGTCAAAAGTTGTGGATGGTACCAATAGAAATGCTCCATTTCCCCCCCAGTTTTCTCCATTACCCCTCTGTTGAGGTACAGAGCTCAGCACACTGATCCAAAACTCAAAAAGGTGGAGCTAGAAACAGCGTTAGCCAGCGATTGGTGCAGACCGACATTTGCTGCATCGGTGGTGAAGAGGAAATCCAGCGAGAGCTGGATGGAGCTCAGGAATAAGAGTCCACAGCTATTACCATCCGATAACAACCCCGCCTATAAAACAGAGCTAGTGTTTAGGGTGTCTGGGTTAGCTACATTAACTGGGTGCTTCTGGGAAAAAAGTAAGTCCTCTTTGTTGCAGCCATTTCAGGAGTCAGCAGGTCACTGCTGTACAATAAATTACTAAAAACAGAAACTGCAGGTATCGGAGGAATAACAAACTAAACAAATGGATACTTTTACATAGAGTCCATTACTATGATCAGGAATTATTTGCAGGACTGAGCAATATTACCAACATTACAGTGCCAATTTTATAAAAACTTGATTCAGAGTAAATTTAAGTTACAGCTGAGAGGTTTTGTCGCTTTTCTCTGCTTTGTCTTTGTAATTTTTTTTTTTATCTATTTTTGGGTCAAACAAAATGAGCATCAGAAAATGTAAACTTGGGCTCAGGAAATCTGTGATTTCTGACATATTTAGACTAAAGAATGAAGAATCCATTAAGCCAGAAAAAAAAAAAAAAAAAAAAACGACTTTCATGGATAGAAATGAGTAATTGTTAGTTGCAGATTTAGTTTTACAGTGAATGCATGAAATGATGAATGCAGGTGACTTAAAAGACAAACACACAAATGTGATTTTCTGTTTAAAAATGAGATTTTCCATATTTTACATCTTCAGTTTGTGATTTCATACATTTCTCAGAAATAAAACCAAAAGAGATTAAAAGACCCTGAACCGAGAAATTATTAGTTATTAAAAGCGGCCACAGTGGCTTGTAAACACAAGTTAAAGTCCCCCACCCGTTAGTGATCAGACACACATTAAGGATGCTACTCATGTTCTTACTGGTGGATCTAGCTGGTCGGTCTGAGCGATAACTAACTGTGCAGCAGGCGCTCTAGTACCGACTGGTGGCGGTGGTTTAGGTGGTTGCCGCTGGGCCTGTGCCAAGGCGGCCGGCGCCGCCGCTGGCGAGGTTACATTGACGTACTCTGACAGGTCAATCAGCAACTGGGGGAACACAGGAGCCAACCAATCAGACCAGAGCACAGCCAGAGGAGCTCTACAGAGTCTACAGGGGAGGAGACGTCTACAGGTGACAACAGCAGCGGCTAAACGGAGAATGGACACACACACAGGATGATTTCTAGGGGCTAAAACAAGCAGAATACACACACACGGAGTCTGGCACCAGCCCAACAGTGTCTACACTTACACAGGATATCTTTTTAAAAATCGGCACAACATTTTGAATGCCTTGAACGTTTGTATTAAAAAGGGATCTGTCCCGTTAACATCTGGTTGTTTTACACAATTTGCCCGATTTTATCCAGGAACAGCTCACAATCAATTTTATATGCATGTATATATGTAAAATGTATTATATTATCACAAAATGAAAAAAAGGACATAAAAAGAATGATAGACATTTTTATCCAATCCTACTTTTAACTAGTCTGACAAAAAATAAATGTTAGGTAAAGTAGCTGATCAATAGGTTAATTGTTAGAGGTCATGTTTACCATTTTAATCAATGTGTTTATTTGGACACCTGAAAAGTTGTGGATCTTAATAAATATACATTTTATTTAGCAAAAATGACAAATAAATTGAAAAACTTGAGCTTCTTAACCAAGTCTGATATATTAGAAAACATTTGTTGTTGTACTTTACCCAAACTTTAAAAGAAACCGGGACAAAGAACCAATGCTGGTTAATTATATTTCTTTTTAGAGATATAAATTATATGAATACATTTTGACACTATTTTCGGGACAAAGTGAATTAATCAAATCAAAGTAAATTCTTAGAGAGGTAGTTTCCTGCCTTGACTAGAACAGTAAATGTGGTGCCAATGTAAAAAAATAAAATTAAAAACGCTGGAACAGCTTTCCGTCCATATAACCAGGTTAAACCGTGCTATCACAGATTATATTAATAACATTATTGTGTGAAGAAAAAAAAAAAAAAAAAAAACACAAGACTGATTTTTAAATTAAATCCAAATAAAAAAGGAAAATTACAATAAAACATTTAAGAGGCTTGACTGGTTGCATTCTAAGCAAGAAGAACGGTAACTTAAGACCGATAAAGTTTAATTTTCCTGGTTTAGAAGCACTTTAGAGGCGCCGACACACCAACCTGATAATCGCCCGCCTGACAGTCTGGCGAGGTCGGTGACTCGAGTCCGTTCGGTGTGTTCGTCGCCGTCTGCTTTAATTTGGGCCGATTTGACTTGTTGAAGCAACCAGTGACCAATCTGATTGGTGGAGTTCTAGTCCTTGAATAGCGAATCAGTGCACTTATGTTAAAACACTTTCCGGAAATGACGAGCGGGATGAGCGCCTCAAAATCTGACAAAAATCTTTCAAAACTGACCTTTGTCGATTATGAAATAAAACGGAGACAGATTCAGCAACTGCGCGGCCTATTTCTCGCTTAAAATGTTTTCAGAAACACGTTCCTGTGAACTATTTTCGTAAAATACGAGATCGTATTCCGAACGAGCCACCGTAAAATTGAATTATGGTCTGGCTTTGGAATTTGGGAGAAGCCAGACCCACTTCACGCGTTTGTCATTTCCAGGTTTTCTTTGGGCGGCAATACAGATATTACCTGTTGTTATGGAGACGTATTACGTCTTGTGTAGAACGTACGCTCAAGACCTTTTGGACCGACGGGAGCCGAATGATCAGTCAGAAGGTATTTTTGTGCATCAGCGCCTTCAGGAAACCTCAGAGGGAAGGAAGCGTAGGACCGGACCTACAGACAAACATCAGCAGGGCAACGAGCTGCTTACCTCGGACACTGTTTGGGCTCCCTAGGGTTCAGGCGAGGGGAGAAGGGGGGAGAGGAGGGAGAAAAGCAAGAAATGAATAGGGATTGTTGTGTATGTGTGCGTGAGAGAGTGAATGAGGAGGGAGTGGAAGCCCGAGAGCGAAAGCAAAGAGATCTGCTTTTCCCAACACAAAGCTGTAAAACAACAGAGTTCCTACAGTCACACGTTTGTTTGTTTTTAAGTCTCAGAGTTTGTTAAAAACTAAATAACAGAAGTATCCTCCTTCAAAGTATCTGTGCGTACTGTTTTTATCCAATTAGAGCCAATGTTTGCCAAATTAATTCAAAAGACTGTAGGATCTCTGCTGCCACTGAAACACAACATGCTGTTGCCAAGGTGATAGCTTTTGCTATTGACCAATCACAGTGATTACGGATGCACTGATTAAGCTTTTCACTGAACCCAATATCTTCTAATTCAATCGATATTCACTGTTGGACAAGTTTTTGTGCAAATGAATAATAATAATAATAATAATAATAATAATAATAAGTAGCTTTTCACTGACATGACACCGTTCGTTGCTTTGAGCATCTATTTGATCATTTCATGTAATTTGCTGTATTGTAAAGTACAATATATTTTGTTTTGGATTTCTTTGGATTGTGGTGACACCTGGACCGTAGCTGCTGCCACGACGCTAAGGTTTGCTTCCGATTCGGCAGTTAAAGGCCCGGACACACACCAAGCCGATTATCAGCCGCCTGACAGTCTGGCGAGGTCGGTGACTCGAGTCTGTTCGGTGTGTCCCGTGCCGTCGTCAGTCTGGGAGGCTGTCGGCGTTCATTTTGGCCGACCTGACATGTATTAATCGGCAGTCAGACTCAAATGACCCATCTGATTGGTGGAGAGCTAACCTGGAAATGGCGAGCGGGATGAGTGACTACAGTCCCTACAAATCTGACAAAATCTTTTAAACTGACCTTTGTTGATCTGAAATGAAGACAGATTCAGCAACTGCACGGCCTATTTCTCTCTTAAAATGTTTTCAGAAACACGTTTTTTCAGTGAACCATTTCAGTACAATATGAGATTGGACCAGACCCACGTGACGCGTTCGTCCAATCAGCTGCCGGTTTTATTTTTTGGCCAACAATACAGATAAGCACCGCCTGCTGTTATGGAGATCTATTACGTCTCGTCTCGTCTCTCCGGTGACCAGCTCGGGGATGCTGATCTGTCCGACTGGCTTTTCTGCCGACCGTCTGGTTGGTGCGTAAACCGCTTAAGGGGAAATTTAAGGGGAACTTAAAACTGTCCGATTCAGCAGGGAAACATAATTTACATTGCGGAGTGACTGATCCTCAGTTTTTTTTAACCTCTCACTGTATTGACATATATTGTCATTAAGTTAAATGATTAATTATGTCTAAAACACACTTTTAGATTTGTGAAAGCTTCATCGTCTTTATGAGAACGCAATAAAAAAAGGGAGATTTCACTTTCTTTCTTCATATGTAGACCACATGAGACCAGGTCCAGATCCAAAACCACTATACCTAGACTTGTCAAATGTGGACTAAATTATCCGTGGACCGTGGTTGCTGCCTTGGTCCTGCTCGACGCCAACTGCTACCATTATTAGGTCATATTTCTATTCCTTCCATTATTAGATATATGCAATGTTTCGTTCTCTCTGCTAAACCTAAGCTAAATTTAGCAGTGGGTTAGTTTTAAACCCCGATATTGGTCAGTATTCATCAAATCAGTGCATCTCAATCAGTAAAAGCTTTCTAATGAAGGCGCCCCCCATCACAGACACACTAATTAAAGATTAATTACAGAGACAGAAAGTCAAATAAAGACACCGAGAGTGTGTAGCTCCTCAGTTCAGCCATGCCCTTGTTTAAATTACCTTTTCAGTCAACACTACGCAAACACATTATATGCATTATATATATATATATTTGACCACCACATGCAAAATGCAAAGCCAGAGATAGCCTAGCTAGCCCATGTGGCTAATATGCTACCTGCTCACAAGGTCAGCCCCAAGGCAAACAAAACCAGGCTAGCTAACTGTTAGCATCACTCAGAAGCGGCCCCCAGCTCGACGTTTGCCCCCAAAACACTCACCACATTCCTGCCAGTGATCCTACAAAGTGCGTTAGAGATAATGGTTAACATATTTTTCATACTACTGAAGCGAGGAGCCGGCTCTGAAGGGATTAAAACGGTGGACGGTAATCGCTGCAGCTAGTTCTAAATCCGTGTTAGTGTCCGTCTGAGAAATGGCCCCGGGTGAACACTTGCTGCAATGAATATCGGTTCCTCCGAGGTTTATATAGCTGCCCGAAATGCATTTAAAAAAAAAAAACATCGTTTTTTTTTTTAACTTGAAAAAACAAACAGATTAAACACAATTATACATGTATAAACAAAGGATAAAAACATTAATGCAAACCAAAAGAAGTAACACCTGGGAAGTCATTAGGATTAATTAAAGCAACACATTTGAAGTGCTACAGGCAGATTAAAGATTACAAAGAAGGATATTTTAAATTGTTCCGTATATTTAACAATATAAACTCCGATTTCTTTTGCTCTAGATTCTCTGACGGTATGGAAATCAAACGTCTCTAGTTATACGAAGAAAAATCGTTATGGATGATAAAAATCTTGTTTATTTAAAAATAAATTGTAAATAAGATATTAAACAGAAATATTTAAATAGGATATAGATTTAAAATATATATATAGTGTGTGTGTGTGTGTGTATACACTTCATATATATGAGCATGATTGAGCTTAATTAATCTAAAATATATTTTTGTTCTGAAAAAAAAATATTTCTATTTCTTCACATCTCTTTTATGATGAGAAATTATCTCACAATTGTCTCTTTGTCTCTCTCGTGTGGGCTGGTTGCAGTGATAAATAATAAAGTTGCATGTCCGTTTTTAAATTTAAAGCCAAAGATGAGATAAATAACCTCAATGACATCCCTATTACATCACTGGGGATTATTTCCTCAAATTTGACAAAAGCTCCCTTTAAGTTTTATATTATATTTACCCAACAAAGGTCTCTTGTATCAAACGTAATGAAAGCAAAGACACGAGAAGACTGTGAAGTCAGCATAAATAAGAATTCATTTATTGCATTTGACTAAATAGACGACATAAAGCCAGAAAAATGCTCCCTCCTCCGTCTTGCAGCAGCCTGACACATTCAGAATAAAGCTTCCCATTCATTATAAAATACGTGTGCGTATAAGCGACAGTGGAATATAAAAACTGTAAAGCAATCAGGAATAAATGAGGTTATGAAAAGGCCAGGAAAACGTTTAAATGTTGAGAAGTTGTAAACGCTGACTGGCTGTCAAACGACAAAGAGTAAATAAAATATACAGTAAATGATAACGGAACACATAAAGTAACAGGAATCAAACATGGTTACCATGTCGGGTCTGTACAGTTTAACAAGGCGTGATGTAAAAAGGATGTATACTGTATTAAGTGCATTTATTCTTATCTTATTGACCTCCGACACACACACACACACACACACACACTGAGACACACAGGTTTTGGCAGGCAGCAGACATGTTGTGTTCAGGGCTCCACAGTCTGATTGAAGTGTCTCTTCCCGTCCAGGTAAAGCATCGACTCTGTCATAAAAATACAAAAACAACAGCATTAAATATTTCAGATTTTAACGTAATCTGACAGTTCTTCAACCTGCAAGAGACAGAAGGTTTTGTCATCTTTTTAACCTTTCTTTTCATAAAAAACAAAGGGAAGAAAAGCATTAATTTCTGTCTGTTTCCTGAGAGTAACAGCCCCAATTTCACCCAATATTCCCCCCCACCCATGCAGTGTTCATATATACCAGTGTCTATAAAAAGGCCAGTACAGTAGTGGAAAAAGTTCTCAGATGTTTTACTTCAGTAAAAGTAGAAATGCTCTACTATAAGTAAAAGTCCTGATAAAAAAACAACAACTGACACATCATTTGAGATCGCAAAAGTGGGAGAAATGGACATTATTCAAGACGCAAAACAACAGATTTAGTGGCTGAAACGGAGGACACATTTCCATTTGGTATTAAAATCTGATCTGAGTTCCCACCTTTCTCTAAATACATCCTGAGTGACTACTTGTTAGGATCTTACTTCTCCGCTCTATATGCAAACAAGCCTGTACACCATTACCATTTGCATATAGGCGCTGTGTGTGTGTGTGTGTGTGTGTGTGTGTGTGTGCGCTCACCTCCGTATGTCATTGGGATGATGTTGGGGACGTCGCGGTCAGAAAAGAAGGTGAAGTGGAAGACGTTGGTGGTGTTGTGCTGGCGGGTCAGAGGGTCAAACACCTCGCTGTGAACTCTGACCTGGATGTGATTCCCCTGTGTGTAACACACCTGAACATACAAACACACACACACACACACACACACACACACAAAAACTGTGTGGTCAATCACTGAGAAACAATCACACATACACACACACACACTGAGGCTACATTTACACGGCTACGTTTTCCTTTTTAAGGAGCATTTTGAAACAAAGACGATCTCTGGCCATGCCAGTTTTAGCTCCAGCAGCAGAACTAATCTCCGTTCGTATTAACACGTCTGACATGACCGTTCACGTGGAGAAAGAACAGTAGTGGTGAAAAATAAGAGCAGGGATTTATTAGCTTGGACCGACAACGAGGTGGAACAGTTACTGAAAGGTGTGTAAGAACCCTAAGCGATGAGACTCCGTGTGCGTCGGTCCAGACTACAAACCAAAATGGGGGGCAGCAGTGCTTCCAAATGTCTCCGTTTTAGGGGCTCGGAAACACCGGCGATGCGTGAACGTGGCAAAAGACTTTTTTTTTTTTTTTTTTAAACAATAACGTAGTGGTGTGGAAGTAGCGTTAAGCCTTCAGTATGCCTCAAACAATCAAACCTGTGATGAGAGCAGCAGCAGCGAGCCGATGTCCACGGGTTTCTGGAAGAGGATATCGTCAACAGCCACCAGACTGGGTCGACATCCTCTGCAGCACACACCGAGGTGGGGGGGGGACAACAAGCACTTTAACATCTTAAGCTGAAAAGCAATATTCTGCCTAGAAACATGAGGCCCATTCTCTCTCCAGGATCATCTTCTCTTAAAAGGCTCTCACCCAAAGGAGCAGGCGTTGGCCCAGCCCAACTCGTAGGCTTTCCTCATCAGAAAACCTCCAAATATCCTGTTGAAGATGTTCCTCTCCTGGCGCACAGACACACAGACACACACACACACAGACACACACACACACACACACACACACACACACACACACACACACACACACACACACACACACACACACACACACACACACAGACACACAGACACACACACACACAGACACACACAGGGGAAGTTATGAGTTGGACTGTAAGGTTTAACAAGGCGTGATGTAAAAAGGATATATACTGTATTAAGTGCATTTATTCTTCTCAACTGACCTCCAACACACACATGTGCACGCACACACACACACAAATGACACGTGCACATGCACGCACACACGAACACACACACACACACACACACACAGTCTACAGCTTCTTGCTCCAGGTTCAGAGGTTGCGAGACCTTTTAAACCGCAAGTACACACATTTCTGAGGAACGTCTAGTCTATCTAATCCCTCACACACACCCACACAAAACAAACACACCCACACACCTGAGCGTGTTGAATAACAGAGTAGTGTGCCATGTGTTAGTGGGCGTTAAAAGACACCAGAGAAAGTCTACTCTGCAAATGTTCTGTACGCTGTTCTATAAAATGATAGAATTGCATTTAGAAAAAGTGAATGGATCAGTTTTTGCTGTGTTTTTTTTCATGCAAAAAGCTGCCTTTAGTCACACCAGGAGTACCGCAGATTAACGATGCTACTCTCCTCCAGCAGCCGGATTGATGCATTCGCATAATGGCCCTAATAGCGCATTCAGATAATGAATGGGACATAGAAACTAATCGGCATACCACCGTTCAACATTCAGCGGGCACATACACTCGCAACGAAAAACAAAAGAAGGATTGTACGAGGTGTAAACGATTTGTTTGCGGGAGCTGCTCACAGAAACCAAAGATGGAGAGATAAATACAAACGCTGAGGGGGATTTATTGTTGCTCTTTTCTTTAGACAAATGTGATACTGTCATCAATTGCAACATCATTTGTGATTACATTTACCCCTTTAGTTCAGGGATCTTCAGGGGGTCCTCAGAGTCAATGCAGGGGGGCCTCCAAATTATTGTTAATTTTGGAAAGTTTTTTCAGAAATTTAAAAAGTCCTCACATGAATCCAACATATTTTAAGCAAATATAAATCCCCACTGCTTACTGGCCTAGGTGGTCACTAAAGCAATCCACAGATGCACTTAATTCTAAGGATTCACTTTCACACATGCATGTATGTTTAACATTAAAACATGATTTATAAAAACCATGCCAACAATTATTAGGCTAGCTTAGTATTAGGTGCACATCAGCATAAAAGGTATGTATAAATGCTTTAGGCCGCAATTCACGTTATTGTAGGCCCAGTTTATTATGCAAGTTAATTTTATACAGTATATGTAGTAGAGGGTCCCTGCTCCATCTCACTTTCAGTTAAGGGGTCCTTGACTTAAAAAATGTTGAGGACCTTTGCTTTGGTTTACTTGCCAAAATAAAAATGCCGAAATTGATTGTTCTTTTAAGAGGAAATAGTTTCACACCTTTTAGGTTTTAAGATGCAAGATTACAACTCAGACAAACCGATAACAGATGAACCAGGATTCTGGTAAAACCTAAATATTCTATTGACAAAACGGAGCTAACTAACCAAACCAAGTCAGCAATTGTTTGAGATGTTGTCCCATAGGCTAAAGCTCTAGTGCGTAACGTTTTGTTATTAATGAATGTCCGTTACATCCAAGCCGTTGCCAAATGAGTTGCTACGAAGCTAATCAAGACTCCACACAACTCTCTCTGGATTTCTCAGTAATGGCTATGTTCAGAAGATTGTGGGTGCGTGGTCACGGAAGGCTTGTATCATGTCATATCATCTGACGTGCCGACAGTGTTGTTGCGGGCAGAAACTATGCGCTACAGCTTTAAGAGTACTGTCTGTGGCGGAAACGCAAAACCTATCTAGTGTGTAGTACGTGTCCTGCTGTTCTGAAGGTACTTAACCAAGAGCGTTTGATGGTAACGCAGCTTTAGTGGCTGGTGGATTTTTAGGATGAACTGAAGAGACTATTTCTCTGTACGAGGAAATAAAAAGGCTGTTTCCTGCTCCCACCTGAGGGTGGCAGATCTCCAGTCCTTTCACTTTGGCGTCTTCCATCCACACTGAGTTTGGAGGCAGAATTCTGCTCCGGAAACTGACCGTCCTGCAGAAGAAGAAGAAGAAGAAGAGGAAGACACAAAGAAATACTGAATACAGTGTACCTTAAAAATAACACACAAAACTATCAAAAACGTTCATAATTATACCACAGCCTGAGCACGACCCTGCAAGCTCCCACATCCTTTGACTGTGTACAAACTAAGCATTACATGCAGCAATTAGGTGTTAAAGCCAAACTGTAGAAATATTTTGGGACAAAAATCTTCTTAGGCGATGTTACAGAATGTACATGTCTTGTTTTAAATGTTGCAACACAAAAAAAAACTATACGATTTTGATTCCAAATATGACAAACTCCAACCAATTAAACCGATACCTCCAATACCAGACTTATAGGATTATTATTGACCCCATTTGGAGGATAATTTTACATTTAAAGGAACACGCTGACTTATTGGGAATTTGTCTTATTCATCGTAACCCCCAGAGTTAGACAAGTCGATACATACCCTTCTCATCTCCGTGCGTGCTGTAATGCTGTCTGACGGCTCCAGCAGCATCAGGCCAGCACAGAACATGCAGGTGAATGGTTCCAGTAATCCTACTGCTCCCAATAAGTGACAAAATAACGCCAACATGTTCCTATTTACATGTTGTGATTTGTAGAGTCACAGCGTGTGCAAAAAACAACGTAACATGAGACACAGCCATCTTCTAACTGTAAACAAACTGCGAACTATATTCTCAGGCGGAAGAATATAGTACTTGGGCGGAGTGATTTGCCCCGCAGCAAGCCTGTCTGAGAATATAGTTCCCAGTTTTTTAAGGGTTAGAAGATGGCTGTGTCTCATGTTATGTTGTTTTTTTTTTCACGCTGTGACTCTACAAATCACAACATGTAAATAGGAACATGTTGGCGTTATTTTGTCACTTTTGTCACAATTCGGAGCAGTAGGCTAGTTGGAACAAGTCACCTGCAGGATCTGTGCTAGGCTAGGCTACCGGTGGGTGGTTCAGACAGCGTTACAGCACGCATGGAGATGAGAAGGATACGTATGGACTTATCTAACTCTGGGGGATACGGTGAATTAGCTAAATTCCCAATAAGTCGGCGTGTTCCTTTAAGGCTCCCAGAATGTGAGTCCTACTTTGTGTCCAGCGTGTTGAGGAACAGACTGTGTACGATCTTCCTCTCCTCGTCTGTGGGCGCCACTTTCAGCAGCGACGCAGTGCTCAGAGCCACGCGGCGGGATTTATTGGCTGGAAAAACCCACAGACAAAACGACACGGAGACAAGAGGGACAAACAAAGGTTGGCATAGAAACGGACAGCAGCGTGATCTTATCTTAACTGAGAGAATGTCGAGCTCTCATACCTTCTCCTTCCTGGAAAAGTCTCTCCTCCTCTGGACCTTCAGGCTTCAGTGGATTTACAAAAGCTGCCCTGAAACAAAGAAGAAGAAGAAGAAGTTTAGAGAGAACAAACAGCAACGAAGAGGAATCAGTTAACAGAAGAGAGAGAAGAGAGTCGACTCAATGCACTTGGTCATTTTTCATGTAAAAGTTTTCATAGTTCCAGATTGGCTGCTTTTCCTTTTAACAATGTTAATAATTTGAATGTATTAGTAATACTGTTGAGATTAGGACTCTCTGTTCTTTACAATAAAGTTGAGCTTGTACAGATATGAAGCTTTAGTTTACCATTACTACGATAGTTTACTAACAGTGTACATGTAGCCTAAGTGTACTCTCTAGACTTGGTGAAGAGCTTGCACTGAGTGTCCTACCTCTTGTTTTCTGGATCCCGGGCCACCATGACAAACGTAGCATCCAGAACCGGGGTATATGCTCCATTAACGTACTGAAAGATGGGTCACATGGTGAGATTCTTCCTGTCGCTAATCTAAAACGTTTGGCTTTCTTGTTATTTCTGTAGTGTTTCTGAGCAATCACAAGTTAATGTCAACACATTACATTACATGTCATTTAGCTGACACGTTTATCCAAAGCAACTTACAATTGCTACATATGTAGGGCTGTGCTCGATTGATGAAATTCTTAGTGGACTAACACTCGTTCAATTGTATGTTTGTCTGTAAATCTGAGTTTCTCCACAAAGAGTCATGCAAAAACACCACTTTAATTCTTGTGTTTACCAGAGATGTGCTCGTACGTTTCTTGGAAATAAGTCATTCAGCTAGGGCTGCCACCTCTTAGTCGATTAGTCGACTAATCGGTCGTTTTGGTCTTAGTCGACTAATGGAGTAGACACATATAGCCGACGGCCGACCGTTGACAGAAAACCCCGTCGATATGATCAGTCGCGTCCCCGAGGTCCAAAAAACTGCCTCGGGACACATCAAAAAGACGAGAGGAGATGAGACGTAATACGCCTCCATAACAGCAGGCGGAGCTAATCTGTAATGTCGCCCAAGAAATGACAACCGGCAGCTGATTGGACGAACTCGTCACGTGGGGTTTGTTTTCTCCGGATATTCAGACCTGGACTGTCATGGCGGCCGTTCAGAATACAATCTCATATTGGACTAAAATAGTTCACCGAAAAAACGTGTTTCTGAAAACATTTTTAAGCGAGAAATAGGCCGTGCAGTTGCTGAATCTGTCTTCATTTCAGCTCAACAAAGGTCAGTTTAGAAGATTTTCATCAGATTTTGAGAGACTTTAGTCACCTCATTCCGCTCGTCATTTCCGGGTGAGTCCCGATGGCCCTGCCTCAGACTGAACATGTCAGGTCGGCCAAAATGAACGTCGACAGGCCCCCAGACTGACGACGAATCGGGACACACCGAACAGATCTGAGTCACTGACCTCGCCAGACTGTCCCACGGACGATAATCGGCCTGATGTGTCCCGGCCCTAAGATTTCTTTAGTCGATTAGTAATTTGTTATGCTTATTCATGCTTAATTACTTATTTCCAAGAAACGTCTGATCACATTTATGGTAAACACAAGATTTAAAGTGGTGCTTTTGCAGGATTAATTGTGGAGAAACTCAGTTTTACAGATGGTTAATTAACTACATTTATATTGTGCTTTTCTAGTCTTAACCACCTCTCAAAGCGCACAGCTCGGTCAATTAAATCAACTAATTGATTAGTTGACAAAATCCTATAAGTGTTAGTCGACTAAGAATTTCTTTAGTCGAGGACAGCCCTACATTCAGCATGAAAAAAAAAAAGCATCAAACATGACTAATCGACTAAAGAAAGTTGA